>NC_091285.1:305782052-306082052 GCF_032444005.1 Ranitomeya imitator | reverse complement strand
TCATGCTATGGGAGTGTTTTTCAGCTGCAGGGACAGGATGGCTGGTTGTCAGTGAAGGAAACATGAGTGTGGCCAAGTACAGAGATATCCTGGATGAATACCTCTTCTAGAGTGCTCTGGACCTCAGACTTGGCCAAAGGTTCACCTTCCAACAAGGCAATGACCCTAAGCAAACAGCTAAAATAACAAAGGAGTGGCTTCAGAACAACTCTGTGACCATTCTTAACTGGCCCAGCCAGAGCCCTGACCTAAACCCAATTGAGCATCTCTGGATAGACATGAAAATGGCTGTCCACCAACGTTCACCATCCAACCTGACAAAACTGGAGAGGATCTGCAAGGAAGAATGGCAGAGGATCCCCAAATCCAGGTGTGAAATACTTGTTGCATCATTCCCAAGAAGTCTCATGGCTGTACTAGCTCAAAAGGGTGCTTCTACTTAATACTGAGGAAAGGGTCTGAATACTTATGTGACATTTCAGTTTTTCTTGTTTAATAAATTTGCAAAAATGACTACATTTCTGTCTTTTTTTTTCAGTCTTGATGGGGTGCAGAGTGTACATTAAAAAAGTGACCTTTTTTGACCTTTTTTGAATTTACCAAATGGCTGCAATGAAAGAAATTTAATGGGATATCAATACTTTCTGTACCCACTGTATGCTAGGTTGACACTGTGGTTTCTCTCTCTGCAGAATTTTAAATTCTCCATAGAACATAGACCTGGCAAATCAAAGGGAATGGAAACATATTATCAAGAATTCGTTGTATGATGGCATAAAGTGGCCAGACCTCTTCTCTGGAGAGAAAGGGGGAAAAATGTAGGTGACCAACAGGGAAGGTAGTCGACGAAGTGTATATCTCTCCCAGAAAGTTAAGCTGGGAGAGATGTTAAAAGCTGGGTAGTACTGGTTGGTGCTGTATTTTAGATGCTGAGCCAGTTTATTTATGATAATTTTGGTCCGGGTTTTATGAGAGTGATGAGGAAGATTTAGTGGTGGGACTCATCACTCCCACTTCCACTGCAGTACAGGTATGATTGAAGCTTAGCCAGCTCAGCTGAAAGAGGTTGTTTCATTACTGAGACAGAAAGTGCTGAAGGAAAAGTGTCAGTGTGTCACAGCCTCCAGACTGACATGATGTGCTCCTGAGGAGAAATTGCACAGTGGCTAATGCTGCTAAATGCCAAGTTGCTTCTAAGCCAAGCCCACAAAAAAAATCCCTGGTAACTTGCATTAGCTACATTTTACATTAGTTAACGCCTAGCCAATCTTTGTTGTTTTTGGTATCTTTACTGTTTGTTATCTTTTAGGCTGAACATAACGTTCCATGCTTTCTTTATATGGAATGTGTCTGCATATGCCACTGCCATAATGCCATACAACACCCTAGTACATTACATTGGTAATTTTATTAGTATGTTGCACAGTAAGACTACTTTTTTTCTGTATATGTATAAAATAATGGCAACAAGTCTTTACATATATTAGAGCGATCGAAAATAAAGAATTAGTTTGTAGTATGTTGGATGACCTTCCTGGGTTTCAGCATTTCTAGTGATCCGAAATTGAAGGTCATGTATCCACTAAATGCAAGGTTGCCCAAATTCAATGGCAGAAAAACTGGATCTAATGAAATACAAGATGAATAGTCACAAGGATAATGGACATAATTCAACTAGAGAGCCTCCTTCAATCTGACTTCTGACGGTACATGGAGAACCAACAAATAAAGTAGAACTCTTTGATGCTATTAGCATGCAAACTTGTAATATATGAAATTTGAATTGCTTCACTGCTCTAGAAAATTAGAAAAATTTAGAATACTTAGCACATAAATTGACCAAATCATGTGTACCCGACAGCCACAATAAAGCGATTCTCATTGCTGGGAACCTGCCTTTGTGAATCCTCTCTTGGGCTAAAGCCTACATTTATATGGGAAGCTAGGATCCTGCTGTAATTATAAATGCCTGAGGCTGAGAGGCGGAGTGCTCAGTCAGAGATCCTATGTATACAAATATAAAAAAACTGACCGGCACATCCAAACAGAAATCTGATGTAGGGAAGTTCTGTGGTATCTCTGAATCTTTCCTTCCTCGGCAGGTAGCGCTGGGGTCAGCAGATTTTATTTTCTTGTTGCACCATTTTACCACACATGGATTTTATTCCTTTTATCCAGTATATTATATGGAAAAAATCAGTGGTCTTGTTCAAATTTACAACTTGTACTACAAAAACTAGCCATCATATTAATGTATCAGTAGAAAAATTTTAAAAAAAGCTATGGTTCTTAGAGGAGAGAGTGGAAAATATGCACTCACAGTAATGGAAAATTGCCTTGTTAAGAGGGGGTTAAATAGCCATTTATTTTAAGGAATCCTAGCATTTCTCTTATTCTATAAAGCTATTGCTCAACATACTTTGTCTACCCCATTAAAACAGCAGACTGCAATACTTCAAATGCATTGCAAGACTATTAGGTAATTTTTCTTTGTTTAATTTCAGCAGAGTTCAGTGACAAACATTTATCTTCGCTTTCTGCACATGTTTCTGCTCTATTACTTTCTCTGAGTATCTTATCCTTCATATATCCTGTTACTAACTGGGTTAGTAGTACAGAGCAAAATATGCTTTGTATTTACACTAAAACAACCTATTAAATCACTTCATAAGAAACACCTTTCTCATTTTATTGAAAGTTTAAAAAAAAAGAATGAGTAAAACTTAACAGAACAAATGGAATGGACAATTAGCCACTTAGTCAATCTACATTTACGGGGTTTTATGTAAATTTGAGTACACCGTGTAAAGCTAAATAATATTTATAGCACCTCTTCAATGATTAGGAAAGACTATCTAGGAATGGGATAATTGACTTTTTGCTCTCTATTTCACAGAATGAAACTTATATAATTTAGTCAGAAATATAAAATCTATCTTAAAATGTTTAGCAGAAAGAAAAATTCCCTGGGTATAAAAGATATATTTTATAGGGCAGACACCAGACAAAGCATAATTAAGAAAGGTTCTAGTAACTTCCTTGAATAATATTTTAAAAACTGTCAGGCTAATTTGTCATGCTCTGTTTCTGAAGTTTTTACATTTTAAGATACTTTAGTCTATCGTAAAAGAATTGCTTGAAGCAACTGAAACTCATAATTAAGGGATATTGTGAGACCAAAGCAGTCTAAATGGTTTTTAAGAAAATGAATTGTCCTAAAATAAGTCATTTTTAATTTAACATTTTATACAATGAAAACCATACAGCTATTATTTCTTAAACCAGAGGGAATTACAAATTACTTTGTCCTTGAACATTCATAGATGACATATACATATCATAACTGATCATAGAGAGTAGTCATAAAATAACGCACATGCAGAAAAAATGTTCACAAATGAACGTGACACACTACATGCATCAAATGAATGCATGCACTTGTTTTATCATTTATAACATTTTTGTACTGTATTTAAAGATATTATTATTTTCAATTTAAAAAAAATAATGGCATATTGCAGGGATGTGTCATTATTTGCGAATTGCTTTGGTCCGACTATGAGGACCCACCACAATGTCCCTTGGAATGATAGGGCAACAGTGTTGATTAAAGAGTTATTCCCAGAATTGTCAGTTATTCCCTGTTCATAGACTAGGGCATGACATACTAATTGCTGGGGTCCAAATGTTTAATGGAGTGGAGGTAAACATGCTTGTCTTCTAATCCATTCAGACTTTATGGAGCTGCTGTAAATAGCTGAAGGCTATACTTGGCATTCTTAGTCTCATGGACAATGAATGATTTGGGGGTCTAGCATGTGCATCTTCCCTCTATTTAAGATGGCAAGATGTAAAACCCCATCCGTATGATTCTGGACACCTGTTCTAAGGATCATCATAGAGTGTCAAAATGACTGGACAAAGTTATCTTCTTTTAATAGAGGATAATTTGAAATTCTGGGAATAAATCTGTAATTATTTTGATTTCTATACTGATTCCTCCTTCACAATGGTCCTGGCCACTTCATGTGAAGAGAAATAGAGATCATCCTATGTGGATGAACAGTGCTGTTTTATACAGGGTGGGCCATTTATATGGATACAACTAATAAAAAGGGAATGGTTGGTGATATCAACTTCCTGTTTGTGGCACATTAGTATATGGGAGTGGGAAAACTTTGTAAGATGGGTGGTGACAGTGGCGGCCATTTTGAAGTTGACCATTTTGGATCCAACTTTATATTTTTCAATAAGAAGAGGGTCATGTGACACATCAAACTTATTGAGAATTTCACAAGAAATACAATGGTGTGCTTGGTTGTAACATAACTTTATTCTTTCATGAGTTATTTACAAGTGCTGTCAATTGTGTTGGATTGTCAATGTAACCCTATTCTCCCACTCTTGACACACTGAAAGCAACACCACAGAAGAAATGCTAGCACAGGCTTCCAGTATCCATTGTTTCAGATGCTGCATATCTCGTATCTTCACAGCATAGACAATTGCCTTCAAATGACCCCAAAGATAAAAGTCTAAGGGGTCAGATCGGGAGACCTTGGTGGCCATTCAACTGGCCCACAATGACCAATCCACTTTCCAGGAAACTGTTCATGTAGGAATGCTTGGACCTGACACCCAAGATAGTGCACCACCACAAGGTTGGACCCTTTGCAGCCATCTACATCTGGTAAGTCCCCTGAGGTGTCTTGTGATATTTGCAGAAGTTTAGGTAAGGTAAAAGGTTTAATCAAGTCCCAGAAAAAAATGGCTTGTATTAAACAAAGATCCCAGGCTAGCTAGAGTTGGGCAGGATGAATCAGAATATGGGGCTTCCTTAGAGTGCTCAGCATTCATTCTGTAGGAAGCAAATCTGATTCCAGGGAAAATAAGATGTTATTATAGGGGCATTGGCAGAAGTAGCAGAAATGTACTTATTCCTCCCTTATCAGGACATTTTTTTCTCTGTTGAATCTGGATGAATTTCAAATGAGAGTTCTAATAAGAAAAGCAATCGAGCAATATTAGAGAAAGTGAAGTCAGAGAATAATTCTAGTCAATAACCTATATGCTGTTTGTATTTTTATTAGGATATTGAGAACTATATTCCAAGTCTCTATGTTTTGCTAAATAAGTTTATGCTTGCAAAACCTATGAAAGGGGATCTAGCATGGTGGAAATAGTACAAATTCTTTAAAATGCACGAAGCAGTTTTTTACCTTCATACGTTTGAACCAGGCAGAGCTTCTATTTCTGGGTGAAGTTCAGGAAAATTTTTATATCCTTTCTAATAGCAGTTATCTTGAGAAGGGTTGATTCCATTTGCATACTAAGTGTGTCTCAAGCATCACCTAATTGATTTTGTATTTTTTAAAGCCACTTCATAAGCCCACAATGTAGTAGGCACCAACAATGTCTAAAGTTATTAAATATCTCGGAATAACAACAGGACAAAAAAGGAATGGCATGCTTTTTCCTAGAGGTCCATGTCTGGTATTTCTCTTCTAAACCCATCACACTGAACATCTGAATGATTCAAAATCCCTGCCTCGGAATATCAGATTTAAACTTTGTAGAACTAGTTTCCTGACTAACCACAATATGGGTTCTAAGATGGTTCTAAGTAGTTTACTGCATGCTCAAAGACAAAAAGAATTCCCTATTACAGTTAAACTCATCCCTGTCAGCATAATTGGGGGAAAACAGAATGTCTGTTTTAACCCCTTCATGATATCTGCTGTACATCTTCAGTGCCGCCGAAGGTGCATTCCCACAAACTGGCAAACATGTACGGCAGGATTATCACGTTTGCTCACAATTTGCTCTTACCCATAGTACCCCAGAAGAGACACTACAAGGACAGCCCCAGTGAGCATTTTGATTGAATTCTTCAGGGATCAAACTATGATATGTGCAGATATGCCGTATAACTTATGGTTTACATACTCCATGGTAATATACAAGCCCCTATGTTCTGGGCAGAACGTGGCTATTTTTTGTCCTGCACTACTGCACATTTATTGATACTCTATATTTATAAAAAGCACTAGCACTTTTAAAAATAATCATTGTAGACATCCCATGATTGCTCCTCCCACCCTCTTATTAACTTTTGATTGAGAGACTCAAGTTCTTCTACCCATCCTTCTCTATATCATGACCTTGTTCTGATACATGCTTCTCCATACGAGTTGGGGTTGTGTATTGTCCTCTGGGCCCCTCCCATCAGTTCGCAGATCACTTTGCACCTGGCAACCACATTTTCTCTTCTGTAACATCTTTCCCTTCTCATTTAAGCATGCCATCATACATCCATTACTTATAAAACCATCCCTCAACTTTCCTTCATCTCTAAACTCCTGGTATGCTATCTCGCAGATAACTCTCTTCCTGACCCTCTTCAATCCAGTTTCCACTCTTTCCACTCTACTAAAACTGCCCTCACCAAATTCTCTAATGATCTACTAACAGATAAATCTAATGGTCACTACTCTATGCTGCTTCCCCTGAATCTTTCTGCAGCATTCAACACTGTGGATCATCAGCTCCTCCTCTCTATGCTCCTCTCCATTGGCCTCAAGGACACTGTTCTCTCCTGATTCTCCTCCTACTTATCTGACGGCTCATTCACTGTCTCTTTTGCTGGCTCCTCCTCTTCTCATCTTCCCCTTACTCAAGGATGAGTCTTTGGATCCTTACTCTTCTCCTTGTATAGTGCCCCTATTGGACAAACAATCAGTAGATTTGGTTTCCAGTACCATCTCTATGCTGATGACACCCAATTATACACCTCTACTCCTGACATCATGCCTGCATTATTACAAAACACCAGTTATTGTATCACCACCATCTCCAAAATCATGTCCTCCCTCTCTCTGAAACTGAACCTGTCAAAAACTGAACTCCTTGTGTTTCCTCCATCTACTAACCTACCTACCTACTACCTACCTACTACTTAACATTTCCATTTCCATGTGTGGTGCCACCATTACTCCAAAGCAACATGCTCGCTGTCTTGGGGTCATATTTGATTCAGAGCTTTCATTCACTCCCCACATCCGATCACTAGCTCGCTCTTGTTATCTGCACGTTAAAAACATTTCAAGAATTCAACCTTTTCTTATTTTCGACTCTGCAAAAACTCTTACTGTTGCTCTTATCCATTCTGGTCTGGACTATTGTAACTCTCTACTAATCGGTCTTCCTTTTACCAAACTCTCCCCCCTCCAATCTGTCTTGAATGCTGCAGCCAGGATCATATTCCTCACCAACCATTACACTGATGCCTCTAGCTTGTGCCAGTCAATGCACTGGTTACCCATTCATTCCAGAATTCAATATAAACTTATCACTCTCATCCACAAAGCACTCCGCGGTTCAGCTCCACCCTACATCTCCTCCCTCATCTCAGTCTACCACCCTACCCGTGCCCACCATTCTGGTAATGACCTGAGGGTAACCATCCACCTTTCGTGTCTCCCCTATTTCCTCATAGATTGTAAGCTTGCGAGCAGTGCCCTCATTTCTCTTGGTATCTGTAGATTTATATGATTATTGGTGTGCTGTAATGTCTTTTAATGTCTGTATAAGTCCCCTCTTATATGTAAAGTGCTGAGGAATATATGTCGGCGCTATAGAAATAAAATTATTATTATTACTATTTCTACTATTGATTGGACTCCCACTCCATGTTTTCTGTATTCATGTTAGTAGAGCAGTGTCAGTTTGGAATTGTCCTAGGTCCTAAGTAATCTAGGCCTAAGACCTTTTCTGACATGCTGTTATGTCATTATGTATTCTGTTTTGATGAAATTGTGTCATACATTAGTTTTGTTGAAGAATATCATTCAAGTTATACCATAAGTGTGTTCTTGGGTCTTTTCATTTTATTTTTGGAGTGGTTAGTTCAGTAAAATAAGTAGGACCCTCGGGACGTAAATGATAAAGATGTCTTGGTCAAGTTCACATATACATTAGACCAAGCATGTTAACCCTTTCACGACATGTGCCGTTTGAGTACAGCGCATGTCGTGTCTTCCCTTTGATGTGGGCTCTGTCGCTGTGCCCACATCTTTGCCGGGATATGTCAGCTGTTTTGAACAGCTAACATGTGTCGGGAACAGGCACGGGTGGATTGCATGTGGCTATTAACCCGATAAGTGCCCCTGTCAAACGCTGACAGCAGCATTTAAAATGCATTTCCAGCAATCATGCCAGAAATCCGCCCATCGATGATCCCTGTCATATGATCAGGGGTCACCAATGGGTTGGCATGACAACTAGTGATGAGCAAGTATACTTGTTACTCAGGTTTCCCCGAGCATGCTCGGGTGGTCTCCGATTATTTGGATGTGCTCGGATATTTAGTTTTGTCGCTGCAGCTGCATGATTTGCGACTGCTAGATAGGATGAACACATGTGGTAATTCCCTAACAAACAGTCAACCCCCACATGTATTCAAGCTGTCTAGAAGTCACAACTTATGCAGCTGCGGTGACGAAAACTAAATATCCAAGCACATCTAAATAATCGGAGACCACCCGAGCATGCACGGGGAAACCCGAGTAACGAGTATACTCGCTCATCAATAATCACAACCAAAGGTCTCCTAGAGGCCTACGTTTGTCACTGCCAAATTGCCATGAGCGCCGCCCTGTGGTCAAGGCTTACAGCAACTGAGGTATTCTACTACATACTGGTGATCTGATCATTGCCTGTACATTAGCAGAGCCAAATATGTTATGGCAGCTTCTAGTCTCCCATCTAGACTATTGAAGCATTCCAAAAAATATATATATAAAAAAAATATAATGGTTCAAGTCACTCAATGTTAGGTGTCGAGTTCCCGCTTCTGCACAAGGGGAATCTCGAGCCATCTCCACTGCAGTCTCCCATTCTTATCCAGCCGCAGTGGAGTCTGCTCAGCAGAGACATCGGTCCCAGCGTCTTGCTCAGTCTCACTCTGTACAAAGAGTTACTGCTGCTTTTCCTGCTTCTGCCATTGAAGTCAGTGTTGGGCAGCGGCGAGCAGATGCTTTTGGGGCTAAGTCCTGCTTTTCTCTTTCTGAGCATGCCCAGGGCAAGATCTCCCATTGGAGATCGAGGGTCACATGCTCAGGTACTGCAGCACATCCCATTGGTCCTCCAGGAAGGTCCTGAAAGGGCAAAACTTTGGTAGCAGCTTCCCATTGGTCCTTTATTGGAAGGTCCTGAACGTGCTGCAACTATATAAGCTGCGCATTACCGCACGGCCATGTGCTAGTGTACATTTGTAAATGTGTGTGTGTTGTGAGTGAAAGTCGCTCTTTAAATAACCCTCCCTATTGGATGACTGTTCGCGGAAGGTGTATGTTTGCTATCTAACGCCCGACTTAGCCATCAGCACGTAAACACACAATACAGCGTCTTATTGCTGTGACCGCCAGTGCGGCGCCTTGTGCTTTCACAGCGCTTTCCTGACCCAAGCCTGGGTGGTTAGTGGCGTTCGCCAGTGCGGCACTGCATGCACTCTCGTGCTTCTATTGCTGTCACTCTGACACCTCAGCAGCGGTGTCGAGCGCATGAGGTCTATGTACTCAAATCCTGTGTCTTGGGATTGAGTTCTGAGACTCGTTGCTTGTGCTCTTGGTGCGGTACCACGGCCCTGTGACGTAACAGGGTTCGCTTCCTTCACACAGGGTGAGGTTAGCCCATGTGTGTATTCACTTTGTACCGCCATATAGTCCGTCATTACTTGGCAGCAGGTTCCATCTCTGCACGGTGGACCCCGGGCTGCGAACGCACCATACTTTATCTGTCTTATTATTTGGTGCGTTTCGCTAGCCCTAACATTACACTAGCGCCAGGGTCTGGCTAGTAATGACTGACAAACAGCAATCCTTGCGGTATATCCAGCAGCTGGAGGGTAGGTTGGCTGCTCTCGAGAGCTCAACCTCAGCTGTGGATGTTACCGCCGTTGCTGTACAGGCTGCTAGCGTGGCTGCAGCAACCTTGTCCATTGCCACCCCTGTTCCGACATTATCTCGCCTCCCGCTGCCAGAAAAATTTTCTGGTGATACCAAATTTTGTAGGGGATTCGTGAGTCAGTGCTCTATTCACCTCGAGCTCCTGGCTGCACGTTTTCCCACAGAGTGGGCTAAGGTGGGATTTATAGTGTCTCTCTTGTCGGACAGGGCGTTGGAATGGGCTACGCCGCTGTGGGAGCGTGGCGATCATGTGGTGCAGAGTGCTCCGCTGTTCCTGAGCACTCTGAAACAGGTCTTTTTAGGACCTCAAGTCACCCATGATACTGCGCTCCAACTGCTGGCATTAACTCAGGGTGAGTCCTTGGTCAGTCATTTTGCCGTCCAATCCCGCACTTTAGCTTCTGAGCTGGACTGGTCGGATAAAGCCCCTATCCCCATATTTTGGAGGGGCCTGGCTGATCACGTTAAGGACGCTTTGGCCACCAGGGAGATTCCTGCCACACTGGAGGAGTTAATAATGGTCTCCACTCGAATTGACCTCCGTTTTAACGAGCGGAGGTTAGAGCGAGCCCAGTGTAGGCAGAGGTTTCGGCTGGCTCCTACCTTCGCCAAACCTCTGGAATCTCCGGTCCTGGTTCCTGAGTCACATGAGGCCATGGAAGTGTCACAAGCGGGATCTAAGTCCCGGACCGCTTGTGCACTCAAGGTCTGTCATGTTTGCCAGCAGTCAGGACATCTAGCCACCAGATGTCCTCAGCGGTCGAGGAAACGTCAGCGTCTAGTGGTAGTAGGTGGAGGTACACTAGACACGACCACGCTTGCCTCTAAATTGTCCTTTAAGGGGACAATTATTATAGGCTCATTCTCCCACTCGGTAGAGCTCTGCGTGGATTCTGGGGCGGAGGGCAATTTTGTGTCTTCTGCCTTCGCCCAACGTCACGCAATACCCCTGGTTATGCTAGATCAACCAGTAACGGTACGAGTGGTGAATGGGTCGACACTGCCCTCACAGATAACACACCAGACCATCCCTTTTACTCTGTCCATGTCGCCATCTCATCAGGAGATTATATCTCTGCTCGTCATTCCTGAGGGAATTGATGAGGTCCTGTTGGGAATACCTTGGCTACGGTACCACTCTCCTCATATCGAGTGGTCCTCAGGCAGAATTCTGGGATGGGGCGAATCTTGTGGGGGTAGGTGTCAGAGGGAGTGCGTTCAGGTTGCTATTACAGAGGTACCCGCAGATCTATCCTCTCTCCCCAAGCAGTATTGGTCTTATGCAGATGTGTTCTCCAAAAAGGCGACGGAGATCCTTCCGCCCCATCGCCCCTATGACTGTCCTATTGATCTCTTGCCTGGTGCTGAGCCTCCCCGGGGTCGAGTCTATCCGTTATCTCTCCCGGAGACGGAGGCAATGTCACAGTACATCCAGGAAAATCTGGCAAGAGGATTCATTAGGAAGTCAGTGTCACCTGCTGGGGCAGGGTTCTTCTTCGTGCAGAAGAAGAATGGGGAATTGCGTCCATGCATAGACTACAGGGGTCTTAACGCCATCACCATTAAGAATAAGTATCCTTTGCCCTTGATATCTGAGCTCTTCGATAGGCTTTGGGGAGCAAGGGTATTTACTAAATTAGATCAGCGGGGTGCTTACAACCTGATTCGCATCCGTGAGGGGACGAATGGAAGACGGCTTTTAACACCAGGGATGGGCACTGTGAATATCTGGTGATGCCCTTCGGGCTCTGTAATGCCCCAGCCGTTTTTCAAGACTTTGTCAACGACATCTTCCGGGATATGCTTTCCACCTCGGTCGTAGTCTATCTGGATGATATTCTCATCTACTCTCCAGATATTGACTCCCACCGGAGAGATGTTTGCAAAGTCTTCGACCTCCTACGGGCAAACTCCCTCTATGCCAAGTTGGAGAAGTGTATGTTCGAGCAGGAGTCCTTACCTTTCCTAGGCTACATCATCTCTGCCCAGGGATTGGCTATGGATCCTGCCAAACTACAGGCTGTGATGGACTGGCAGGAACCCCATTCTCTTAAAGCGGTGCAGCGCTTTATGGGGTTCACTAATTATTATCGCCAGTTCATTCCGCACTTCTCAACTTTGGTAGCTTCCTTGGTTGCCCTCACCAAGAAGGGGGCAAATCCCAAATTGTGGTCTGAGGAGGTCTCCAAGGCCTTTAACTCTATAAAGTCACACTTCGCTAGCGCTCCCATCCTACATCGCCCCGATGTTGATAAGCCATTTATCATGGAGGTGGATGCCTCTTCTGTTGGTGCTGGAGCAGTCCTCTTCCAAAAGGATGCTCAAGGTCGGAAGCATCCTTGCTTCTTCTTTTTCTAAGACCTTCTCACCAGCAGAGAGGAATTATTCCATCGGGGACAGGGAGTTGCTAGCCATGAAGTTGGCTTTCTTGGAGTGAAGACATCTCTTGGAGGGAGCACGTTTTCCCTTCCAAGTCTTCACAGACCATAAAAATTTGGTGTACCTGCAGACAGCCCAGCGGTTGAATTCTCGCCAGGCCAGATGGTCCTTATTCTTCTCCCGGTTTCATTTCACCCTCCATTTTCTTTCTGGGGAGAAGAACATTCGGGCCGACGCTCTCTCTCGCTCCGTTGTGTCATCTGCGGAGGAGGAAGAGGAGCCTCGGCTTATTGTCCCCACCGAGAGCTTGAGAACTGTGGCCCCGGTTTCGCTAGAGTCTGTGCCTCCGGGCAAGACTTTTGTACCATCCAGTTTGCAACCGGAGGTTCTCTCTTGGGCACACTCGTCCAGGGTGGGTGGACATTTTGGTTCCAAAAGGACATCTGAGTTACTGGCAAGGACATACTGGTGGCCGCATATGGCTCGTGATGTCGCAGAATATGTTCGGGCGTGTGTCTCTTGCGCCAAGAACAAGTCCCCTCGGCAACGGCCAGCTGGTTTGCTTTACCCTCTGCCGGTGGCGGACAGGCCCTGGGAGATGGTCGGGATGGACTTTGTGGTGGGCTTACCCAAGTCTCGTAACTGCACCATTATCTGGGTGATCACCGACCATTTTTCCAAAATGGTGCACTTGGTGCCTCTTCCACGGCTACCTTCTGCACGGGCGTTGGCTGTCTTGTTCATCAAACATATCTTTCTCCTACACGGTATGCCAGACAAAATTGTTAGTGACCGGGGTCCCCAGTTTGCGTCTCGATTCTGGAGAGAGCTTTGTCGTCTACTCAGTATTGAGTTGAATCTCTCTTTGGCATATCATCCCGAGACGAATGGGTTGGTAGAGAGGGCCAACCAGACCTTGGTCACATATTTACGACATTTTGTTTCTGCCAGGCATGATGACTGGGCATCCTTGCTACCGTGGGCAGAGTTTGCGTTTAACAACGCCGTAGCCGACTCCACCGGTCAGACTCCATTCCTCCTAAATTACGGCCAGCATCCGCGTGTCCCTGTGTCTTCTGCTGACTTCAGGGTGGCAGACTGGGCTGTGGAGGCACGGGACATTTGGGACCGCACTCAGGATGCCATTCGGGCCTCCAAGGAGAGAATGAGGTCCTCCGCCGATGCTCATCGGTGTCCCGCTCCGACCTTTGCTCCTGGCGACTTAGTGTGGCTCTCCGCCCATAACATCAGGCTGCGTGTTGAGTCCACTAAGTTTGCACCTCGCTACTTGGGTCCCTTCAAGGTCCTTGAACAGGTTAACCCTGTGGTCTACCGTCTGGCCCTTCCTCCACGCTTGGGTATCACCGACACCTTTCATGTGTCCCTCTTGAAACCCGTATACATGTCCCCGTTTTCCGAGTCATCTGCCGGGACATCGGGTTCGTCTACGGACGATTACGAGGTGAACGCTATTTTGGGGTGCAAGGTGGTACGTGGCAAAAAGTTCTTTCTGGTGGATTGGAAGGGTTATGGCCCAGAGGACAGGTCCTGGGAGCCTGCTGAAAACATTCAGGCCCCACAGCTCATTGCTGCCTTCAAGCGTAGCGAGGCCCAAGGAGGGGGGGGTCCTAGGAGGGGGGGTAATGTTAGGTGTCGAGTTCCCGCTTCTGCACAAGGGGAATCTCGAGCCATCTCCACTGCAGTCTCCCATTCTTATCCAGCCGCAGTGGAGTCTGCTCAGCAGAGACATCGGTCCCAGCGTCTTGCTCAGTCTCACTCTGTACAAAGAGTTACTGCTGCTTTTCCTGCTTCTGCCATTGAAGTCAGTGTTGGGCAGTGGCGAGCAGATGCTTTTGGGGCTAAGTCCTGCTTTTCTCTTTCTGAGCATGCCCAGGGCAAAATCTCCCATTGGAGATCGAGGGTCACATGCTCAGGTACTGCAGCACATCCCATTGGTCCTCCAGAAAGGTCCTGAAAGGGCAAAACTTTGGTAGCAGCTTCCCATTGGTCCTTTATTGGAAGGTCCTGAACGTGCTGCAACTATATAAGCTGCGCATGACCGCACGGCCATGCGCTAGTGTACATTTGTAAATGTGTGTGTGTTGTGAGTGAAAGTCGCTCTTTAAATAACCCTCCCTATTGGATGACTGTTCGCGGAAGGTGTATGTTTGCTATCTAGCGCCCGACTTAGCCATCAGCACGTAAACACACAATACAGCGTCTTATTGCTGTGACCGCCAGTGCGGCGCCTTGTGCATTCACAGCGCTTTCCTGACCCAAGCCTGGGTGGTTAGTGGCGTTCGCCAGTGCGGCACTGCATGCACTCTCGTGCTTCTATTGCTGTCACTTTGACACCTCAGCAGCGGTGTCGAGCGCATGAGGTCTATGTACTCAAATCCTGTGTCTTGGGATTGAGTTCTGAGACTCGTTGCTTGCGCTCTTGGTGCGGTACCACGGCCCTGTGACGTAACAGGGTTCGCTTCCTTCACACAGGGTGAGGTTAGCCCATGTGTGTATTCACTTTGTACCGCCATATAGTCCGTCATTACTTGGCAGCAGGTTCCATCTCTGCACGGTGGACCCCGGGCTGCGAACGCACCATACTCTATCTGTCTTATTATTTGGTGCGTTCCGCTAGCCCTAACACTCACCTTTCGTCCCTTTCAAAATAAAACAATAAAGAAATCAAATATACACATATTTGGTATTGCTGCATTCAGACTCACCCAATCTATCAATAAAAAAATTAACCTGATCACTAAACGGCATAATGAGAGAAAAATTCAAAAGTCCAGGATTTCGATTTTTTGGTCGCCGCAACATTGCATTAAAATGCAGTAACGTAAAGATCATAAAAGACCATATCTACACTAAAATGGTATAATTAAAAACATCAGCTTTGCATGCAAAAAATAAGCCATCACCCAACCCGAGATCCCAAAAATTGGAGACGCTATGGGTATCGGAAAATGGCGCAATTTTTTTTAACAAACTTTGGATTTTTTTTCACCACTTAAATAAAAAAGAACGTAGTCATGTTTGGTGTCTATGAACTCGTATTGACCTGGAAAATCAAAATGGTAGGTCAGATTTATTATTTGGTGAACATGGTAAAAAAAAGTCTAACAAACCTTGTGGAACTGGTTTTCTTTTTGCAATTTCACCGCCTTTGGAATTTTTTTCCCCATTTTTGAGTACATGATATGGTAAAACCAATGGTATTGTTCAAAAGTACAACTTGTCCCACAAAAAACAAGTCCTCACATGGCCATATTGACAGAAAAATAAAAAAGTTATGGCTCTGAGAAAAAGGGATGTGTAAAACACTATATAACAGTGGGAATACCGCGCTACAGGTGGCTAGAACTGATGAACGTGCGAGATAATTATACAGAACCGCATATGATCCTGAGCGGTGACTGCTATAAGATATGTAAATAACCGATTAGGGATCGCACTCATTGATAGTGACTACTAATGATATAGTCCTTACTTGGTACCGCCGTATAGATATCGCCACACGGGTGAACTGTGAGCCTCAGATGCAGATGACGAACTTGTGCTCATAGAAGTCCGATGTGTCGGAGACAAGTCCCGTCCCTCTGGTAGGTGAGTATGCAGCTATCAGGAACAGCCGTTAGCGGTGGCTGTGGGTATGGCAGGCAAGGGCTGCTTGAGTTGCGTGTAGAGCCAGAGACGTCCCGGCCGGAGGCGTCCCTGGATACACGTGGAAGATGGCCGACACCGCCGAGCAGTGAGTGACGTCACTTGGCCTAAGGAGACTCAGTAGGGCCAATCCAAACCTACGCGTTTCAAAGTGTCACGCACTTCTTCATCAGGGTTACCGCCCACTGTCTCCAGACCCATATATAGGTACCCTGCCCATACCCCGCTGTGCACCACCACCTACAAACAATAGCATTAATACCTTCAAACAATAGTATGTTACGGGACGTTCTAAATCCCCCATAGAACCATGGCAACTGCATGTGTGCCCTCAGTACTTGCAAGCCGGCATGCATTTGCCTGCTGGGTATAATGGATTATAAAATGTTTATTGTGTAAAACAGAATTGCAAAAATGAAAAAGGGGCTTGGTCTCAAAGGGGTTAAACTTAGCCCAGGGGCTCTGTCTGGCCTGCAGAGTAATTATATTTGGCCCATGAAAAAATATCCAATGTCAACAAGAGCTGGCCCACTGACAGACAGCACATGTTAATACTGAAAATCTATACTCCAAGACCTCTTACTCTATCGCAATCTGCCATTGACACTAGCGTTGGTCCTCCATCATGCCCAAGCCAATGATGTGGAGCACCTGTCCCCTCCCCCGCACATGCCTCACATCATTCCCTTAATGAAGCAATACCATGAGCACTTTCGGGTTCTAGTACCAGCATCCCACACACAAAAAAATATGCAAAAGGCTCCCCCCACTCCTTCCCATGGCATGGTAGGTTCCACATCTAATAAGCCCCTTTCTGCACTTCCTATGGATAAGACTTTATTTTGACTACACTGTTGTTATACTCATTCTACCTTGCAGTGTTATGCCTATCTCCTTTTACATGCTATTCCATCATCTCTATGCCGAACCACTGGCCCTATCCCAATTTTCCCTACAAGATAAGCCTGCTTACTGGCTGCATATTATTTTCATCATTCTGCCTACATTACATTATGTCTATCCTTTTACTCGTCATAACTTCATATCAGTATTCTTCTTCATTACTGGTCTTATCTCCCATTACTCAAATATATTCTCATATACCATATCTTTACATATAAACTGCACAGGTTCCCCCTAATCTCACATTTGTTTACACATTTTTATTTGCCTTTTTCTGGCTTCCATCTCAACTTCATTTCCAGGTCTCTAGTCCCACCACTTCAACCTCTTGACGCTTACATCAGTCACTTGAATAGGAGTTAACAGCTCTGGCTACATAACAACCTTATGCTTTCCTGTACTCCACTCTTAGCAGTTTCTTACAAACATCCATATCTGTTACCACCATGCTTTCCTACGCCTGTTATGAACTGGTGATTTAGAACCACAATGGACCTGGTGGTTAAGAACACTGAAAATGACCTGATAGTTACTAATAACATAGGACGAGCTCTGAGACGTGGGAACTCTGCTGACCGCAATCCCTAATCCTATCACACCACACTAGAGGTAGCCGTGGAGCGCTCCTGACCAGACCTAGGCGCCTCGGGCACAGCCTGAGAAACTAGCTAGCCCTAAGATAGAAAAATAAGCCTACCTTGCCTCAGAGAAATTCCCCAAAGGAAAAGGCAGCCCCCACATATAATGACTGTGAGTAAAGATGAAAATACAAACACAGAGATGAAATAGATTTTAGCAAAGTGAGGCCCGACTTACTGAATAGACCGAGGATAGGAAAGATAGCTTTGCGGCCAGCACAAAAACCTACAAACAACCACGCAGAGGGCGCAAAAAGACCCTCCGCACCGACTAACGGTACGGAGGTGCTCCCTCTGCGTCCCAGAGCTTCCAGCAAGCAAAACAAACCAATATAGCAAGCTGGACAGAAAAAATAGCAAACAAAAATAACACAAGCAGAACTTAGCTTATGCAGGGCAGACAGGCCACAAGAACGATCCAGGAGAGAGCAAGACCAATACTGGAACATTGACTGGAGGCCAGGAACAAAGAACTAGGTGGAGTTAAATAGAGCAGCACCTAACGACTTAACCTCGTCACCTGGGGAAGGAAACTCAGAAGCCGCAGCCCCACTCACATCTACCAAAGGAAGCTCATGGACAGAACCAGCCGAAGTACCACTCATGACCACAGGAGGGAGCCTGACCACAGAATTCACAACAACGCCTTACCAATTGATCCTATTTCTCCCGCTATTTTATTCTTTTTTTTCTCCTTTCCCTATGGTATCGCCGACCATGTACATGCATGCATAGTGTGTATATTTCCAGAGTTTGCTTTGGTTGCAGCATGCAAGTAGGCATTCTTTTATTTTCTAGTAAAGGTGAGATATAGTGTTGAGAGATAGTCAACAGCTTAAAGTGAACCTGACAGCTGGTACTTGCTGGTCAGCCAAGACACAAGAGGCTATATGATCTAAGCCAGGTATGTTTGATGTAGATGCTACTGCATACTTGAAAAGCTGCCGGAAGTTTCTCCCTGCCCTCTGACCTAAAATAACAGGTTTCTACCTACATGTGCGCATGGGGAAAGACATTTTCCTTTATGCTGAAGTAAATGAGTTGAAGCAATTTTTGCAGAGCTTGATAAAAATGATTACCCGCTTTGTTTGGAGAGAGTTTTCCTTGGGGCCTAACTAGTATGGGAATGATTCCCTGCATCATAGGCATACCCAGGATCAAAACTGGGGGGGGGGGCAAACCATGGTTGTTCAGTTTGTAAAATTTTAGAACGCGCGTGCAACAGGGGGTGGCACTTTAGGCAGAGTGGGGTTTCCCCTGTGTCCAAAGCGCTACAAGTATGCAGCGTGGAAACATACCCTAACACACTACAGCGTTTAACGCCGCTGGGTTTATACCTTTTTTCTTCGGCGTTGCTTTTGCATGTCTCTGCTTTAACCCTTGCTCCTCTCCCCCTAACGTGCAGGGATGCTGTAGTCTGTTACCTGTATGGACGTTGCTTAGTTCCCTGCCACTGCTGCATAGCTGTACACGTGCTGTGATGTCTTTGCTCTGCTGCACGGCCACTCGCATGTGCTGTCCCTGGCTGTCACTGTGGAAGCTAGCCATGGCTTGCGAGGTTCTCTGCAGCTGGTGCATGGCTTTCCACATGTGTCCAGGCTAGCAGTCGCTGCCAGGTGCCCTAGGCCACAGTTCCTGTGCTGACTGTGCTCTGGTGGTTTCTGTTTGTGCTTACGGTGCGCACACCCATGCCTACCCTGCTTTTGTCAGGGTTTGGGTGTGCACCTGTGTTGCTTCCACAGCCTATTGCTGGGGAGCAGCTCCTATATAAACTTCCTATTTGCTGCTGGGCACGGCCAGAGCATTGCTTAGTGTTTCTGTGTCTTGCCTTGTGAGGTATTCAGCTCCTGATCTGTCTGCAGTATGTTCTGTGAGAGTTGATATCTGTCTTTCGCCTGTTCTGGGGGCAGAGTACCCAGATCCGCCTATCCTGGAGGCTGTATATCCAGATCCGTTTGTGTCTTGTTTAGCTGCCTATTTTAGGGGCAGAGTACCCAGACCCGCCTATCCTGGAGGCTGCATATCCAGTACCTGATCCTGTCTGAACTGTGTCCGTTGTGTTACGTCCCTGAAGTCCTTTTGTGTCTGACACCCCGCACCCAGTCATTGAACTTTCTGGGCTCTTCTTTTAAAGATGGAGTCCGGTGTTCTTGCTGAGCTCTTACTATGCTGTGCTCAGCCTTCCATGCGGTGCTAACCCCGTCTGGTCCAGTTCCAGTCCTGTGGTGATTGCACCATGACGCTTGAGTTCCTTCCTAGGTCCGATGCCCGGAGCCTGACGGCCGTAGCTAGGAACCTGATTACCTCCACTGCCTGGTCCTGTGCCATCTGTGTCCCAGATGCCTATCCGTATTCCTGATGTCCTGATGCCCTGGGTTGCCACATTAGTGTCCCAGCCGATGACCTGGGCTGCCACGCCAGTGTCCCAGATGTCTATCCGGTATTCGTGATGTCCTGCATGTGTCCTAATGTCCTGCCTGTGTCCTAATGTCCTGCCTGTGTCCTGATGGCCTGAGGTCCACCCTGTGATGATGTCCTTCTGGGATCGGTGTCTGATGTTCTCCTGCTGAGCCTGTGCTACGCCTGAGGCCTGAGAGAGAGGCCATCCTAGTATGCCGTGCCAATTGATCCTGGACTGCATCAACCCGTGATGACTCCTGCCATAGTCTGACATCTGAGACGTGTACCCTTCCTTATTGTATGGAATCGGGATCCTGACATCATTATGTTTTGTTATGTACTGTGCTTTCATTTAAGTAAACTTTGTTTCTTCATACCTGAAGTTGTGCGGTGTAGTCTAGTTCTGCATATTGACATCTTGTTCACATGCTCAGCTGCCACAGACCCTGCTCGCTGCCGTTCCCTAGTCTGGGTAAGTCAAGGTTAATCTATGTGATCCAGTGGGTCCACATTGCATTACTTTTTGAGACACTCGCCCACATTGTCATGGTCAGGCGACGTGGAGGCGTTGGCTCGGCCACTTCTGTGGTCGCAGCCGTAACACAGCGGCACTCAGGTATTTAATTACACTTCATGCAGACATCACATATTGGATCTTTCCTTCCAAGAGAAGATAGATGAATTGATTATCACATGAGCACTGCACTGCTGCAGACTAAGATGGCCACTAACAGCACTCTGTAGCAGTATGCATGTCTAAAAGCCACAAAAAATGGAGTTCTATACAATTAGGTAAAAAAACAATACTTTATTAATCAATAATTACAAATACAATTAATATAGTCAAAAAAGGACAATTGACCCTGGTACAAAAGCATGGGTCTCCAGGCATAAATGTCATTACAATTAAGTCAGAACATCACTATGGTAACAATCCATTAAATCCCTATTTGATAAAGCTAAACTCGAATCGCGCGTCAGGATTGGGCCTGGCTCCGTGGCATAGAAATACATCATGGGTGCGCATTGAGCATATTTGGCAGATTCATTATTTTCTACCTGTAATATACATACTGATGTATGATGTTGATGGTAAATGTTTGATGTTTGATCCCTGATGCTGTGTGCACTTTGGCAATTGGCAGCTTGGCTATATTAGATTTTGCTGCCATAATGCACACATAATGGATTGTTACCATAGTGATGTAACATCACTTATATTCTGACTTAATTGTAATGACATTTATGCCTGAGGAGTGGAGACCCATGCTTTTTTACCAGGGTCAATTGTCCTTTTTTGTCTATATTAATTGTATTTGTAATTATTGATTAATAAAGTTTTTTTACCTAATTGTACAGAACTGCATTGTTTTTGTTCATGGACGTGGACACCACTTACCGCAGGGCGCAGGCTCTGGAGAGTGGGAGTCTCAGTCTCAGTGGGAGTCAGCTGTGTGTGGCCACCTGGCCGACCGATCTCCACTACTGCGGCCAGGAGGTGTTCTTTCATTGTGGGCGTGCGCCCCTTTTTCTAGGGGGAAGCAGCTGCCCCCCTCCCCCTCAGTGGGTATGCCCATGCCCTGTATGTTGTGGTGTTATGACTGTGATCCTTTAGTATTGAACTAGTTCAATTAAAAGGTAAATATGGAGCTCACCTCAAGCAATATAAAATCCTAAACATAGAAATTGCAACACCAAGAAAACATTTGTAGAACTATGGAAATAACAGGATCGATAAGCATGTTAATTAGAGATGAGCAGATTATTTTTTTATTCAAATTCACCTACTTTGATGAATTTTCTCAAACAAATTGATTCATACAAGCACATAATAAACTTGTGCTTAATATCAATACTGGATAGCTTGTAATTTCTAATTAAGTACACATGGGAGAGAGAGAGTGAACTCTCCTTATCATAAGAGCTTACATTTTACAGGCGAGAGAGAGAGGACCCTGCTGACAATTAGAGCTTACACTTTACATAGAGGTGAAAGAGAGAGGACCCCACTGACCATAAGAGCTTATATTCTACAGAAGAGAAAAACTTAGCCAATAACTCTGGAGATGCAAATCGAATCTGCCATATTGTGCTCCACTAACAATCGCTAATATGTTATGGCCCAGGTACTGACCACCACTGTACAAGATATGATAATCTGCTATATTATATGATTGCTGCAAGTCATTATGGAGAAGCCCACACGTACACGAAAGACGACATTAGGTCTCTGATCAGCAGTATTGAGAAATAATGCCAGCTGGGCAAGGTTTTTATTTTCAAACTGTGAATCAAATTTCAAAGGTTCAAGTTTGTGTAAAATGGTAAATTTGAAGAAATTCAACAAGAACTCAATCCTCTGCAGATTGATCAGCTCATTTCTAACATTAATATTCAAATCTTAAAAAATGGAAAACAGTTTTTAAAAACATCTCAATTTAATTGTCTGAGCAATGTTCTGCCATGCTCAATCATCAACATCCACTTGTGGTAGATGCTTTTGCAATTGTCAACCAATGACCTCCCAGGTGCACTTGATGGGAGACAATTCTGAAGATGCTGCATGCCATGGTAGCACATTTATTGTGGTTTGCAAAAGTCACTTTGCTACTTCATAACTTGGAATGTCCCTGTTTTTTTGAGGGTTTGCAACAGCTTATATAAAGAACATTAATTCCAAAATTTCCAGACTCATAATGTGACCCTTGTTAGTCACTACATTATCACATATACCTCCATGATTGGCAATATGAAACACTGGAGAATCTCCGGAGTTTTAATAAAATAGAAAAACTTTATTTATCGCAATACGAACAAACTTAAAAACACAGATAAAGTCATAGATGTGTTACGAAAATGACACCAGATATTTGTAGTACTCAGTGCAACATTAACATCATCATTATATCATTGCACCATAATATGGCAGTTGGTGAGGACAATACTCTCCTCTCCTGAAGGTGGGTTCCCGAAATCTATTCTTCCCCTGTCAACGAAGTTCCCACCCTTGTCGCTTTGCCCAGCGGTGGAGGTATTTACTAAGTTGCTGTCAGAAGTTCTTAAAAAGTTGCCTTCACACCACCGTTTTGACAATCTCACCCATAAGCAAAGGGAGGGCATCCGCCAATTACAATCTCTAGATGATGTTGTGTTTAAGGCAGCTGACAAACGGGGGAACATCGTGGTATGGCCAATTGTTACATATGAGCGGGAGGCATTCCGCCAGTTATGGGATAATGATGTTTATACTAAAGTAAGCTATAGTCCAATGACGTCCTTCTCAGTACAGCTCCAAAAATTCTCCTGAAAGCATTTAACTTGAGGATTATTAATAAGAAAATTCTTGATGGTTTGACGGGGGTACTCCCCAAGATAACAACATTGTACTTACTTCCCTAAGTACACAAGGACGCCGTCAACCCACCAGGATGCCCGATTGTGTCAGGGAAAGACGGTCTATGTGATCCTATATGTAAGTTTATTGACCACTATTTGAAGACTCTGGTAGAAACATTACCCTCTTACAGTATGAGGAAAAACACACTTCACAAGCAATGTAGTAGAAAACGTAAAAATAACAGTATACTGCAAAGCTTGAAACAGGAGAAGATAAAGAAACAAAAAATGGCAGACCATTCGGTAAATAAGAGGATACAAAAAAGGAGAAAAGACCGAACACAAAGATCAACACAGTAATAAAAAAACTGACAAAGTAATATATAAATAAATCGAAAAAGTATATTTTATTGGTAACAAATGGGGACAAAAAAAGAAAAAGGGAATGGCAAAGTGGCGCTAACCACACATAATGTGTATACAATCACACTAACACCGCATAAAGAGTATCAAAATATATGATTGTACAAGATATTACAGAAAAATAAATAAATAAATATCATATATGAAACACTATTATATATATACCCCGTAGAATATACTTAAGGGGCAGATACATGTACATAGAGATACATACATCAGGGAACCAAGGGGCCGCAATGGTCAGTGCACATAAATCTAAATAGAGTAAATCACTGAGTATACGACTGAATCCATAGCTATATGTAGGGCCAAAATATATCGTGACCTGCAGCTGCATAAGATATCGGTCACAACATGTGAACTATACATGCAATGGTTTTACCTGTGTATAGCGGTGAGTGCGAGAAAACGTGCCCCGACGCGCGTTTCGGATCTAAAATCCTTCGTCAGGGGGAGTAGCGTCCATTAGATGACAGGGGTTTAAAAGGGAGATGTAGCCAATGAGAGCCGACTGCTCGTGAAGCGACGCATGCGCCGCCAGGAGGTAACCGGCGCCATGAGCCCCAGCGTCACGCTCACTGTGATGACGGAGCACACCATGTGATCCGTCACCACGACGACGTAAAGACGCCGGAACACATCAGCGGCCAGGGAACGCAGGCGGAGCATGCGTACTGGGCAGAACGGCACACATGGAGAAATGAATGGATGAAAATCCAAAGAGAAGCATAAGGATACAGGTGCAGATGTATCCGATATATATGACACTGTGTACAAGTGAAAAAAGGAAAGAAAGGAAGGGAAAAGATAATATGTATGAAAAAAGTAAGAAAATATGAATGGATACTAGATGGTGACAAATGCAATATAACAATGATGACACAAAGATAATAAAAAATTTATAAAAAATAATACTGAATAGTGAAACGTGTAATAAACACTTTGATGACATATGATACATTGCAAAAGGCGACGTCAACACGTCGAAACCCACCAGCGGCTCAAGAATACAAATAGCACCTATATAATAGGTGAATAGTGAGTAATAGAAAAAGTACAAAATATTGCAAAATATAAAATAGACAAATGGGAAAAGAAGTATAAGAAGCGAGGGAAAGAGGGAAAAAAGGGGGGAATGGGGGGGGAAGTGGTTTCCGTCACTGGTAAAAGACATAAAGTGACGAGTGCAAATAGTGAATTAATAATAGCAGATATGTGTACTGCACCAGGCTATGAAACCACATAAAAAATACGGAAACAACTATACAAGGACAAAAATAACGTACAACGTGAAAAATACAAATTAAATTAGGTCTTCAACGACACTAGGTACATGTATATAAAACAATGTAATAAAGTGACTAAGTGCAACGAAAGACAATGTAAAAAATATATATATATATCAACACAGAATCAATAAATATTATTTGCACAAAGACTATACATAATCCAAATGCAATCTAAAAAACAATAACCCACACAGTGCATAAAAATTACATGTGCACCAAAGATATATATATAAAGTAGAGAAAAAAAGAAACAATAAAAAAGAAAAAAAGAAAAAATTATTATATAAAACTGAAGAGCTTCATCCGTCAAGATGTCGTGACGTAGATCTGCAATGAGCACCATATAAACATGGAAACAGGCCACATCTGAATATAAAACATAAAAAGAAAGGGAATTAAAAACAGATTAGAAAACAGATTAAAAAACGCTATATAAACAAAAAATGGACACATAGGGTCTACAAAAATGGCACAAAGCTGAGGTGTTCATTTAAGCCATAGGGGTGTACAGTCTTAAGGGTCCAAATCCACCTCGCTTCAAGGCGGGCTAGGGGATTAGATACAGGACCACCTCTGATGTTATATTGGATCATGTCAATACCCCTAACCTGTAGTGCCGTAGCATCACTATTATGGTGGACCTTAAAGGTATGGACCCTTAAGACTGTACACCCCTATGGCTTAAATGAACACCTCAGCTTTGTGCCATTTTTGTAGACCCTATGTGTCCATTTTTTGTTTATATAGCATTTTTTAATCTGTTTTCTAATCTGTTTTTAATTCCCTTTCTTTTTATGTTTTATATTCAGATGTGGCCTGTTTCCATGTTTATATGGTGCTCATTGCAGATCTACGTCACGACATCTTGACGGATGAAGCTCTTCAGTTTTATATAATAATTTTTTCTTTTTTCCTTTTTTATTGTTTCTTTTTTTCTCTACTTTATATATATATCTTTGGTGCACATGTAATTTTTATGCACTGTGTGGGTTATTGTTTTTTAGATTGCATTTGGATTATGTATAGTCTTTGTGCAAATAATATTTATTGATTCTGTGTTGATATATATATATATTTTTTACATTGTCTTTCGTTGCACTTAATCACTTTATTACATTGTTTTATATACATGTACTTAGTGTCGTTGAAGACCTAATTTAATTTGTATTTTTCACGTTGTACGTTATTTTTGTCCTTGTATAGTTGTTTCCGTATTTTTTATGTGGTTTCATAGCCTGGTGCAGTACACATATCTGCTATTATTTATTCACTATTTGCACTCGTCACTTTATGTCTTTTACCAGTGACGGAAACCACTTCCCCCCCCCATTCCGCCCTTTTTTCCCTCTTTCCCTCGCTTCTTATACTTCTTTTCCCATTTGTCTATTTTATATTTTGCAATATTTTGTACTTTTTCTATTACTCACTATTCACCTATTATATAGGTGCTATTTGTATTCTTGAGCCGCTGGTGGGTTTCGACGTGTTGACGTCGCCTTTTGCAATGTATCATATGTCATCAAAGTGTTTATTACACGTTTCACTATTCAGTATTATTTTTTATAAATTTTTTATCTTTGTGTCATCATTGTTATATTGCATTTGTCACCATCTAGTATCCATTCATATTTTCTTACTTTTTTCATACATATTATCTTTTCCCTTCCTTTCTTTCCTTTTTTCACTTGTACACAGTGTCATATATATCGGATACATCTGCACCTGTATCCTTATGCTTCTCTTTGGATTTTCATCCATTCATTTCTCCATGTGTGCCGTTCTGCCCAGTACGCATACTCCACCTGCGTTCCCTGGCCGCTGATGTGTTCCGGCGTCTTTACATCGTCGTGGTGACGGATCACATGGTGTGCTCCATCATCACGGTGAGCGTGACGCTGGGGCTCATGGCGCCGGTTACCTCCTGGCGGCGCATGCGTCGCTTCACGAGCAGTCGGCTCTCATTGGCTACATCTCCCTTTTAAACCCCTGTCATCTAATGGACGCTACTCCCCCTGACGAAGGATTTTAGATCCGAAACGCGCGTCGGGGCGCGTTTTCTCGCACTCACCGCTATACACAGGTAAAACCATTGCATGTATAGTTCACATGTTGTGACCGATATCTTATGCAGCTGCAGGTCACGATATATTTTGGCCCTACATATAGCTATGGATTCAGTCGTATACTCAGTGATTTACTCTATTTAGATTTATGTGCACTGACCATTGCGGCCCCTTGGTTCCCTGATGTATGTATCTCTATGTACATGTATCTGCCCCTTAAGTATATTCTACGGGGTATATATATAATAGTGTTTCATATATGATATTTATTTATTTATTTTTCTGTAATATCTTGTACAATCATATATTTTGATACTCTTTATGCGGTGTTAGTGTGATTGTATACACATTATGTGTGGTTAGCGCCACTTTGCCATTCCCTTTTTCTTTTTTTGTCCCCATTTGTTACCAATAAAATATACTTTTTCGATTTATTTATATATTACTTTGTCAGTTTTTTTATTACTGTGTTGATCTTTGTGTTCGGTCTTTTCTCCTTTTTTGTATCCTCTTACAGTATGTAAAAGACACTACGGATGTACTTGTGAGGGTTGACGGCGTCTGTGTCGACAGAGGGACACTCTTGGTAACGGCAGACGTCGAGACACTGTACACCTGCATAAATGATAAAGATGGTCTGCGAGCGGTCCGCTTCTTCCTGGAGGCCTCCAACCTTGACGGCCCTCTTTGTGAGCTCATCCTTGAACTGCTGCACTTGTCCTGATGCACAATTTTTTTAGTTTTAAGGATCAATTTTACCCACAGATGCGTGGCGCAGCCATGGGTGCGGCCTGTGCCCCTGCGTAAGCCAACCTTTTCCTTGGTTTCTGGGAGAGTTTGTTGTTTGGTGATTCGGGAGCGGGAGCCGCTTACCATGTGCTGTGCTGGCTGCTCTATATTGACGATATTTTGTTATTTTGGCAGAGGACAGTGCAGCAGTTGGATGACTTCATGACTGGACTGAATTCCAACCCTCTTAATATTAATTTAACTTATAGGCATGATTCAACTAAAATTGATTTTTTGGACATCAGTTTGGAGGTGAATGTTTCCTCTTCCATTCAGACTGATGTTTTCACAAAACAACATCCCTTAATGCTTTAATACATGCCAAGTCTGCACAAAGCCATGCCACTATCAGGGCCATCCAAGTTGGACAGTTCTTGAGGATGAGGCGGATCTGCGCGACAAATCAGAAATTTGAGACACAGGCCCTGGATTTAAGGGAAAGATTCAAACAACTGGGTTATAGCAATAGATGTGTCAAAAATGGATACAACAAAGCTAGGTCAGTGTCTCAAGAGTCGCTGCTATATTGTAGTACAAAAAGGGAGAAGAAGGATGAGGCCATATGTTTTATCTCCATATTTAACCATGAGTGGCATAGTATGTGGGACATTCTAACCAAACATTGGCCCGTTCTTGGTGCTGAACCCTCCCTGGGACTTTTTCTTGCAGATCGGTCTCTAAAAATCTTAGGGATTTGCTGATAACAAGCCATTATGTTGCACCTAGTGCAAATCTATTTGGAATTACAAAACCCCTGAGGGGCTCTTTCTAGTGTGGCCACTGCTTGACTTGCTCCAGTGTTATCCGTACATCATCGTTCTGTTCAGTGGATCACAAAAAAGAATTTGAAATTAGGGAATACATCTCCTGTAATACAAGTAAAGCGATTTACTATGCTACATGTAGCTGTCCCCTCATATATATAGGGTTAACATCATGTGAACTGAGAGTACGTGTAAGAGAACATGTGCGGGATATTGGTGCAGCCAAGTCAGTGGAGGATGTGTCGACCCTCAAGACCATCCCAAGACACTTTAGGATGGTTCATAATTGCAACCCAAAGGACTTTAAGGTTAGGGGAATAGATGTAGTACATGTTGGAATTAGGGGGGGAAATGTAAAAAAAACTCCTGGCACAATGGGAGTTGAAATGGATTGTGACACTAGGGACCATGAAAACAGCTGGCCTTAATGATTCCCTGAATTTTGGCCCCTTCCTGTGACGTTAATATTCAGTAAAACTAATGACCTTTAATAACCCTCCTTACTTGTATTTTTAACTGCTCTTGTGTGTGTTTGGTTTTAACATTTCTTGTTTTTGTGATATGTTACATATAGGTCCTTATTGAATTGTTTTATTTGTCATGGCTCTTCCTTTTGGATCTGAGTACTTCTAGAATGCACGTAAAGATCGATGTCATTAAATGAGGAATAATAGAACACTGTTCGGATGTAACCCATTCCCTATGTGCTGGATTATCTTCTTATTTCTTACATTTTTCACTATTTGATATTTTTCTGCCAATATATTTTGCTTGATGGTTTATAATATGTGCCTACTATGGCTGTGGTGCGCGTGGGGGTGTGAGCCGCTTGGGGCTGGCCCCTCTATCCGGCATTGTCCCCGGGCTAGCGTAACTGGGACCTGCTGCTGTGTGCTGCCGGGCATGTCCGGGCAGGGGTGGTTTGGTTCAGGCGGCGGCACATGCATGTGCCATACCCACACAGCCAGGAGAGGGCCAGGTCATGTGATGGTCACATGAATAGTATCTATGGTTGAACTAGAATATAGCACTGGCGTTTACCACCATAGGGTAGGGAAACTGGTTCAGAAGCCGCTGGTGATTAGAACAGGTTCTGTGTATATACCTGTTGGAAAGACGGGTATGCTATAAAAATGGTGTATAATCGCCGCGCTGAGGATGCAACAAAAATGATTAGTACCGAAACTGAATTAAAATAAGGTTTGCTTAGTACTCACTTGCTTGTATAAGTGGCATGAAAATGTGTAGGTCTATCAGGGATTTCTGCTGGCTGGTGCAACTGGTAAAAAGGTTATAGCAATTATACTGTTTCTGTGATTAACTTGAGGTGTTCGTTAGTTATATCAAGTATATATGGAATACTAGGATTGTAAATGCTGAAGAGTACTTACTAGTGATCTCGTTGGTGGTATAGCGTGCCCTACAGGACCTGTGCAGGGGGTAGTGGATAGGCAGAATTATGTTGCTGTGCCGGCTTTGGAAATATTTACACTCCAACACAGAAGAACAGCGCTCCAACCGGGTGTAATAATCCAATAAAGAATCTTTATTCAGCCATAAAAAAACGGTGACGTTTCTACATGTTGGCTTTGGAAATACTGTCAATGAGGAGAAATATTACCGCCTTTTTAGCGGTGAAATGAGGAGTCTTTGCTGTGCACAGATCAAAGTATCTTTATAGTGCAGTTGAATCTATATAAAGTAAGTCAGGTATATATGCAAACTAATGCGGTGCACTTGCGGTGGTAAATACAGAGATCCACTTATGTCACTGCATACACAATGTTAAAGATAGGTACGCAGGACGGATGCGGATGTATGTGGATCTGAAGGTAAGAAGTAGGCAGTCCTATGCTGTGTACACAAACGCTAATGTGAACCCAGGCTTAGAAATCCATATGCTTACAAGTAGGGTTGAGCGACTTTTAGTTTTTTAGGGTCGAGTCGGGTTTCGCGAAACCCGACTATCTCAAAAGTCGAGTCGAGTGGAATCGGCCAATTATCGCGAAAAGTCGGGGATCGACCGAAACACGAAACCCAATGCAAGTCAATGGGGGAGCTTAGTCGGCAGTGAGTGGAGGCCAGGAAAACACCTACAGTGCCCATTTTAATGGCAAAAACATCCATTCTTGTTACAGAAGCTTGTCAATCTTAATTTACCTTATAATAATAGTAAGGCATTGGAAATTGGGGGTCATTTGGCTAAAGTTGTGGGGGGTAGGGCCGGTTCAAGTATTTAGTGGGCCCAGGAAATCTGGACCACGTCACGGCAGTGGAGCAGGGAGAGGTAAGTATTTCATCTTTGCAAGTGCTGTGATCCTGAGCAAGCAGGGGGGGCCCACTCATTGGCATTGGCACTGGCACAGGGCCCCTCAAAGTATGGCAGTGTGTTTGCACTGCGGGGGCGCCTCCCACCGGCAGCGACACTTTTGCGTACTATGAGGGGCCCTGTGCCAGTGATGTCGCCAACGAGTATTCCTCCCCCCACCTGATGAAGGAACCTGCACTTTCATCTGCACCTTCCTCTTTGTCCCCGTGTAAGGTGGTATGGTATGCGGGAAGGGGAACCTGACTTTCAGCAGGGTCACAATCTTGCTGTGTAGCATGCACGGGAAATGTTGCATTATGGGTCAATGTACCAGCAGACTCATCTATCACTGGCTGGGCAATGGGCAGGACGAGGAGGAAACACAGATATAGGCCCAAAGAATAAAGTGGGCTAAATGCAGTTCAAAATTGGTAACAGGACTAACCAGGGGGCATTGCTTTGTTCAGTGGAGTACAACTGTAATGAGAGGCTGACACAGTGAGTAGGCCCAAATCAGTAAGTAGGCTAAATGCAGTTCAAAATTGGTAACAGAAGTAAACAGGCGGCACTGATTTGTTCAGTGGAGGAGAACATCAAGGAGCAGCAGACACCGTTAGTAGGGCCAACAAAACAAGTAGGCCAAATGCAGTGTTATATTAAAAACAATTTAACGAGAGCCTGAAGATAGAAGCTAGGGAAAGGCAACCAGGAGAACACCTTGGAGCGGAAGACACCGTTTGTAGAACCCAGACCCAACTTGTAGGCCTAATGCAGTGTTGCTTCAACAACTACTTAACGAGAGCTTCAAAGATAGAAGCTAGGGAGAGGCAACCTGGAGAACAACTTGGAGCGGCAGACACCATCCCTACAACCCAGACCCAACTTGTAGGCCAAAAGCAGTGTTGTTTCAACAACTACTTAACAAGAGCTTGAAGATAGAAGCTAGGGAGAGGCAACCTGGAGAACACCTTGGAGCGGCAGACACCGTCCCTACAACCCAGACCCAACTTGTAGGCCAAATGCAGTGTTGTTTCAACAACTACTTAACAAGAGCTTGAAGATAGAAGCTAGGGAGAGGCACCCTGGAGAACACCTTGGGGCGGCAGACACCGTCTCTACAACCCAGACCCAACTTGTAGGCCTAATGCAGTGTTGTTTCAACAACTACTTAACGAGAGCCTGAAAATGGAATTTCAGGACAGGAAACCTGGAGAACAGCACGGAGCGGCATACACCGTTAGTACGCCCCAACCAACCTAGTAGCCCCACTGCAGTTGTTCGATTAAAAAACTATTTAACAAGAGCCTGAAGATTGAAGCTCAGGAAAGGCAACCTGGAGAACACCTTGGAGCGGCAGACACCGTCTCTACAACCCAGACCCAACTTGTAGGCCTAATGCAGTGTTATTTCAACAACTACTTAACAAGAGCTTCAAGATAGAAGTGAGGGAGAGGAAACAGAGAGAACACCTTGGAGCGGAAGACTCAGTTTGTAGACCACAACGAAACTTGTGGCCCCAATGCAGTTTTATAATTCTGACAAGCTGAAAATCAGTTTTTTGTTTTTTTTTAGAGGACAGCTGTATTAAGTGGCGCAGACAGACACTGCTAGTAGGCCTTACACCACAAAGTAGGCTCACTGCAGGATGAAAAAAAGTTACATGGGTACACGGTCGGCATTGGTGTGCTCAGCGGAGGACAAATGGAAGGAGGGACCACAGACAGACTTAGTAGGCCTAAAATTTTAAAAAATAGGCTCAAAGCAGTTTGAATTATCTTGCAGGGGTACACAGGCAGCATTGGTGTGGTCAGCGGAGGACAATTGGAAGAAGGGACCGCAGACAGACTTAGTAGGCCTAAAATAAAAAAAAATTAGGCTCAATGCAGTTTGAATTATCTTGCAGGGGTACACAGAAAGCATTGGTGTGGTCAGCGGAGGACGATTGGAAGGAGTGTCCGACACAGTTAGTACTCCCAAAAAATAAATAGATGTTAATGTCTCGCAAAACAACAAAACCAAAAAACAAAAGGGTGGCATACTTAGGTACAGGGGTGGGCTCCTCTGCTGAGTTTCAGACATAGTAATTTGGTGCTTAGTATTTACTGGTGTCAATATAGGACACTGACCTTGACTATTTTAACTAGCATCATACATCTCAACAAATTGGTATTGTCAGTGCCATTCATTAAAGGATGTCAGCGCATAGACTAAACATTGGTGGAGCTGTGAGAGATAATTTTTCAAGTGGTAGAACAGTGTTTGAGCTGGGGGGGAAACTCTCTTGTGGCCGGTGGTACAGGCCCAGGGCCCCTCATGTTACAATGGTGTGTCTGACATTGGTGGTGCGCCACCACTGCCAGAGACACTTTATTGTACTAAGAGGGACCCAGTGGCTGTGCCGTCGACCAAAAACGGGCACAACCACCTCTTCAGACAAACGGCACTCTCACGAGTGCTTGCGCCAAGTGGGGAGACCACGGCCCCGTGGGGGGAGTTAGCCCATTTAGGGAGGTGTAAACATGTCGTATGCTGGACAAACAGCTGCTGCAAATTAAGAGATTGGAACAGTCAGTAAGACCAGTCCAAAAGGGAGACCTTTTTATAGGAAAGCTAGGTGTCAGCCGGGAAAGGTGGGGCAAAATAATTTGAAATCCTTGAGTGGTTCATTTTAATGAAGGTTAGATCATCAACATTTTGGGTAGCCAGACGAGTCCTTTTTTCGGTCAATATTGAACTAGCAGCACTGAATACTCTTTCTGATAGCACACTAGCTACTGGGCAAGCAAGCTCCTGTAATGCATATTCTGCCAATTCAGGCCAGGTGTCTATTTTGGATGCCCAGTAATCAAATGGGAATGACGATTGAGGGCGAACTTCGATAAGGGATGAAAAATAATTAGTAACCATACTGGACAAATGTTGTCTCCTGTCACTTTGAATTGATGCTGCCGTACCTGTCCTGTCTGCGGTCATTGCGAAATCACTCCACAACCTGGTCAGAAAAGCCCTCTGTCCAACGCCACTTCTGATTTGTGCACCTCTAACACCTCTGCCCTGTTGCCCCCTGCAGCTCGTGTGAGAACCATCACCGGCGGTGTGTGCAGGGAATGCCTGAATCAAACGGTCTTCAAGAGTTGCTTCTTTGGTTGCTAATATTTGTTCAAGGTTCTCATGTGGCATGATATTTTGCAATTTGCCTTTATAGCGAGGATCAAGGAGGCAGGCCAACCAGTAATCGTCACCGGTCATCATTTTAATAATGCGTGGGTCCCTTTTGAGGATACATAAGGCATAATCCGCCATGTGGGCCAAAGTTCCAGTTGTCAAATCTGCGGTTGTGCTGAGTTGAGGGGCATTTTCAGGCAAATCTACGTCACTTGTCTCCTTCAAAAAACCTGCAACGCCACCAGTTTCTATTGGCCCCGGAGAAGCTTCCTCATTCAAAAAATACTCATCCCCATCATCCTCCTCGTCCTCATCCTCTTCGCCCACTACCTCGTCCTGTAGATTGCCCTGACCAGACAATGGCTGACTGTCATCAAGGCTATCCTCTTCCTCGGCTGCAGACGCCTGCTACTTTATGTTCGTCAAACTTTGCATCAGCAGACGCATTAGGGGGATGCTCATGCTTATTATGGCGTTGTCTGCACTAACCAGCCGTGTGCATTCCTCAAAACACTGAAGGACTTGACACAGGTCTTGTACCTTCGACCACTGCACACCTGACAACTCCATGTCTGCCATCCAACTGCCTGCCCGTGTATGTGTATCCTCCCACAAATACATAACAGCACGCCTCTGTTCGCACAGTCTCTGAAGCATGTGCAGTGTGGAGTTCCACCTTGTTGCAACGTCGATGATTAGGCGATGCTGGGGAAGGTTCAAAGACCGCTGATGGTTCTGCATACGGCTGGAGTGTACGGGCGAACAGCGGATATGCGTGCAAAGTCTGCGCACTTGGAGAAGCAGGTCGGGTAACCCCGGATAACTTTACAAGAAGCACTGCACCACCAGGTTTAAGGTGTGAGCCAGGCAAGGAGTGTGTTTCAGTTGGGAAAGGGCTATGGCAGCCATAAAATTCCTTCCGTTATCACGCACTACCTTGCCTGCCTCAAGATGTACAGTGCCCAGCCATGACTGAGTTTCTTTCTGCAAGAACTCGGACAGAACTTCCGCGGTGTGTCTGTTGTCGCCCAAACACTTCATTGCCAATACAGCCTGCCGACGCTTGCCACTAGCTGTCCCATAATGGGATACCTCGTGTGCAACAGTGGCAGCTGCGGATGGAGTGCTCATGCGACTGCGGTCTGTGGATGAGCTCTCGCTTCTGCAGGAGGATGAGGAGGAGGAGGAAGGGGGGCGAACGCCTACAGCCAACTGTTTCCTAGACCGTGGGATAGGCAGAACTGTCCCAATATTGCTGTCCCCTGTGGACCCTGCATCCACCACATTAACCAGTGTGCCGTGATGGACACGTAACATCCCTGGCCATGCCTACTGGTCCATGCATCTGTTGTCAGGTGCACCTTTGTACTCACAGATTGCCTGAGTGCATGGACGATGCAGTCTTTTACATGCTGGTGGAGGGCTAAGATGGCTTTTCTTGAAACGAAGTGTCGACTGGGTAGCTCGTAGCATGGTTCAGCGTAGTCCATGAGGGCTTTGAAAGCTTCGCTTTCAACTAACCGGTAGGGCATCATCTCTAATGAGATTAGTCTAGCAATGTGGGCGTTCAAACCCTGTGTACGCGGATGCGAGGATGAGTATTTCCTTTTCCTAACGAGAGTCTCATGTAGGGTGAGCTGGACTGGAGAGCTGCAGATCGTGGAACTAGCGGGGGTGCCGTTGGACATGGCAGACTGAGAGAGGGTTGGAGATGGTATTCTTGCTGGTGCCCTACATGCAGTGTTTCCTACTATGAAACTGGTGATTCCCTGACTGCTTTGGCCTGGCGACGAAACCTGCACATTTACTGCAGGTGGTGCGGGAAATGGTGGGCTTATGGTGAGGGAAGGGATGTAGCGTTGCTGACTAGCTTCATTGGCCGAGGGTGCTACAACCTTAAGGGATGTTTGGTAGTTAGTCCAGGCTTGCAAATGCATGGTGGTTAAATGTCTACGCATGCAACTTGTATTTAGACTTTTAAGATTCTGACCTCTGCTTAAGGTAGTTGAACATTTTTGACAGATGACTTTGCGCTGATCATTTGGATGTTGTTTAAAAAAATACCAGACTGCACTCTTTCTACTATCGGATACCTTTTCAGGCATTGCAGACTGAGCTTCTTTAACCGGATGTCCACGCTGTCCTACAACTGGTTTTGGTTTTGCCACGCGTTTTTGGCCAGATACGGGCCTGGCAGATGGAACCTGTTGCGATGTTGATGCCTTCTGTGGCTCCTCCTCCTCCGCTTCAGAGCTACTGCCGCCTGCACCCTGTTCCCCCAATGGCTGCCAATCGGGGTCAACAACTGGGTCATCTATGACCTCCTCTTCTATCTCGTATGCAACTTCGTCTGTGTCACCATGTAAGCCGGTGGTATAGCGTTCGTGACGGGGCACCATAGTCTCATCAGGGTCTGATTCTGGATCAGTACACTGCGAGGGCAATGTTCTGGTCTGAGTCAAAGGAACAGCATAGTAATCTGGCTGTGGCTGTGCATCTGTGCACTCCATGTCCGATTCAACTGGTAATGGGCATGGCCTGTTAACTGTTTCACTTTCTAACCCAGGAACGGTATGTGTAAAGAGCTCCATGGAGTAACCCGTTGTGTCGCCTGACGCATCCTTCTCTGTTGTTCTTGGTGAAGAAGACAAGGAAGCGACTTGTCCCTGACCGTGAACATCCACTAACGACACGCTGCTTTTACATTTATTAGTTTCAGAAGAGGAGGCGAAAGAGCTAGAGGCTGAGTCAGCAAGGAAAGCCAAAACTTGTTCTTGCTGCTCCGGCTTTAAAAGCGGTTTTCCTACTCCCAGAAAAGGGAGCGTTCAAGGCCTTGTGTAGCCTGACGACGAACCTGGCTCAACAACTCGAGACTTAGGTGCTATATTGCTTTTCTCACGACCACCTGATGCTCCACCACCACTACCATCATTGCCAGCTGGCAATGACCGCTCACGGCCACGACCTCTTCCACCAGACTTCCTCATTGTTTGAAAAACGTAACAAAACTAATGGTATTTGTTACTGTAAAACCAGTTACAAGGTGAACTCAAACTTCTGTTGGATTTGTATATCCCCTTATAGGTGGGTGAGACTGCAGGGAAAATCAGGCCCAATGTATAACAGTACACAGCTTCAGTGGCAGACAGATATGCCACTAACAGGACTGACGCTGATGCAGACACTACCAATAAAAATCTCCCCCTTTTTATTTTTTCTGGGAGAATATTGAAGAAATGTGGCCCATTCTTATACAGTATATGTTCTGTGGCACAAAATTAGAGACAGATGCAACACACAGCACTGACAATGAGGCAGAATTGCCAATCTTAATCTCCCACTATTTTCTTTGTTTCAGGGAGAATTTAAAAGAAATCTGGCCCAGTATTACACACTAGGTTTAATGTGGCACAAAATTTGAGACAGGTGGCACACACAGGAGTGGCACTGAAGCAGAAATGCCAATCTTAATCTCCCACTATTTTTTTTTCAGGGAGAATTTAAAAGAAAACTGGCCCAGTATTACACACTAAGTTTAATGTGGCACAAAATTTGAGACAGGTGGCACAAACAGGAGTGGCACTGAAGCAGAAATGACAATCTTAATCTCCCACAAATTTTTATTTACAGGGAGAATTTAAAAGAAATCTGGCCCAGTATTACACACTAGGTTTAATGTGGCACAAAATTTCATACAGGTGGCACACACAGGACTGACTCTGAAGCAGAAATACCAATCTTAATCTCCCACTGTTTTTTTTTTTCAGGGAGAATTTAAAAGAAATCTGGCCCAGTATTACACACTACGTTTAATGTGACACAAAATTTGAGACAGGTGGCACACAAAGGAGTGGCACTGAAGCAGAAATGCCAATCTTAATCTCCCACTATTTTTTATTTCAGGGAGAATTTAAAAGAAATCTGGCCCAGTATTACACACTAGGTTTAATGTGGCACAAAATTTGAGACAGGTGGCACACACAGCAGTGGCACTGAAGCAGAAATGCCAATCTTTATCTCCCACTATATTTTTTTCAGGGAGATTTTAAAAGAAATCTGGCCCAGTATTACACACTAGGTTTAATGTGGCACAAAATTTGAGACAGGTGGCACACACAGGAGTGGCACTGAAGCAGAAATGCCAATCTTAATCTCCCACTATTTTTTTTCAGGGAGAATTTAAAAGAAATCTGGCCCAGTATTACACACTAGGTTTAATGTGGCACAAAATTTGAGGCAGGTGGCACACAAAGGAATGGCACTGAAGCAGAAATGCCAATCTTAATCTCCCACTATTTTTTTTTCAGGGAGAATTTAAAAGAAATCTGGCCCAGTATTACACACTAGGTTTAATGTGGCACAAAATTTGAGACAGGTGGCACACACAGGAGTGGCACTGAAGCAGAAATGCCAATCTTAATCTCCCACTATTTTTTTTTTCAGGGAGAATTTAAAAGAAATCTTGCCCAGTATTACACACTAGGTTTAATGTGGCACAAAACTTGAGACAGGTGGCACACACAGGAGTGGCACTGAAGCAGAAATGCCAATCTTAATCTCCCACTATTTTTTTTTTCAGGGAGAATTTAAAAGAAATCTGGCCCAGTATTATACACTAGGTTTAATGTGGCACAAAATTTGAGACAGGTGGCACACACAGGAGTGGCACTGAAGCGGAAATGGCAATCTTAATCTCCCACTATTTTTTTTTCTCAGGGAGAATTTAAAAGAAATCTGGCCCAGTATTACACACTAGGTTTAATGTGGCACAAAATTTGAGACAGGTGGCACACACAGGAGTGGCACTGAAGCAGAAATGCCAATCTTAATCTCCCACTATTTTTTTTTTCAGGGAGAATTTAAAAGAAATCTGGCCCAGTATTACACACTAGGTTTAATGTGGCACAAAATTTGAGACAGGTGGCACACACAGGATTGGCACTGAAGCAGAAATGCCAATCTTAATCTCCCACTATTTTTTTTTTCAGGGAGAATTTAAAAGAAATCTGGCCCAGTACTACACACTAGGTTTAATGTGGCACAAAATTATAGACAGATGCCACACACAGCACTGGCACTGATTCAAAATTGCCAATCTTAATCTCTCACTATTTTTTTTTATTTATGGGAGAATTGGCAAGAAATCAGGCCCACTGTGTTAAGGACTGGCGGAACGCACCAAGAATCAGATGTTATGGTATTAGGTGCATTCGCAGTCCGAGGTCCACCGTGCAGGTGAAAACCCTGCTGCTAGTAGAGACAGACGATATGGCGGTACAATAGGTATACACACATGGGTTAACTTCACCCTGTGTGAAGGAAGCGAACCCTGTTGCGTCACAGGGCCGCAGTACCGCACATAGAGCGCAAGCAAGAAGTCTCTGAACACAATCCCAAGACAAAGGATTTGAGTTCAAAGACCTCATGCGCTCGACACCACAACTGGGGTGTCAGAGAGACAGAAATAATAATATATAAAGGCACGAGTGTGCATGCGGTGCCGCACAAACGGACGCCGCTAACCACCCAGGCTTGGGTAAGGAAAGCGCACGGCGCCGTACAGGCGATCACGGCAACTAGACGCTGTTATGTGTGTTTTGTGCTGATGGCTGGTCGGGCGCTAGATAGCTACCATCATCCGCAAACAGTCAACAACACTAGGGAGGGATATTTAGGAGCTTTCATCCTTCGACATACATCCATCTACACACACACATATTTTCAAGACAATACTAGCGCATGGCCGTGCGGTCATGCACAGTTTATATACTTGCAGCACAGGAAGCTGCTACCGAAGTTTTGCCCTTTCAGGACCTTCCTGGAGGACCAATGCAATGTGCTGCAGTACCTGAGCATGTGACCCTCGATCTCCAACGGGAGATCTTGCCCTGGGCATGCTCAGTGTGTGAAAATAAGGACTTAGTCCCAGAGAAGCCTGCTCGCCGCAGATCAGTGCAGGGTACAACAGGAGAGCCAGAAAAGGCAGTAGTAACCCTCTGCACAGAATCAGTCCCAGCAAGACGCTGGGAACGACGCCTCCGCTGAGAAGACCCCACTGCGGCTGATGCAGAATGGGAGACCGCAGCAGACACGGATCGAGATTCCTCCTGTGCAGCAGAGGAAACTCGACTCCTAACACACTGTTAGACTGTATGTTTTCTGTGCCAGAAAATGAGAAACATATGCCACACACAGGACTGCCACTGATACAGATTTGCCGATTTTAATCTGCACCCTTTTTTTTTTTTCTTCAGGGAGACTAGTGAATAAATCTGGGCCACTGTATTAGAGTATATTTTCTGTGGCAGAAAGTGGCTTGAAGAGATATAACAAAAAAAAGGGACTGTCCTACAATTACTATCTCCCTGCAGTAATCTCAGCAAAGTATGGCAGGCAGCAATAACAAGGAGTGGACTGCTGCACAAAAAAGTCAAAAGTGTGGACAAACAAACAAGATAGCTGTGCAGAAAGGAAGGAGCAACAGGATTTGTGCTTTGAAAAAAGCAGTTGGTTTGCACAGCGGTGTACAAACAGCAATGCAGCTATCAGGGAGCCTTCTAGGGCAGCCCAATGAGCTACAGCGCTGAGGAAAAAAAAATCTTGCCTCCACTGTCCCTGCTAAGAAAAGGTGGTGTTGGACAGTGGAAATCGCTACAGCACAAGCGGTTTGGGGGTTAATGTACCCTGCCTAACGCTATCCCTGCTTCTGATGAAGAGGCAGCAACCTCTCCCTATGCTCAGATCAGCAGCAGTAAGATGGCGGTCGGCGGGAACGCCCCTTTATAGCCCCTGTGACACCGCAGAAAGCAAGCCAATCACTGCAATGCCCTTCTCTAAGATGGTGGGGACCAGGACCTATGTCATCACGCTGCCCACACTCTGCGTCCACCTTCATTGGCTGAGAAATGGCACTTTTCGTGTCATTGAAACGCGACTTTGGCGCGAAAGTTGCGTACCGCATGGCCGACCCCACACAGGGATTGGGTCGGGTTTCATGAAACCCGACTTTGTCAAAAGTCGGCGACTTATGAAAATGACTGACCCATTTCGCTCAACCCTACTTACAAGTTAAACAACCCCATTTATATGTATGAAAATCATTTTCATTCAAAGCAATCTGCCACATGTGAACATTCTCTACTGATTTACATATGTTTTCTTGATAATGAGTTTATATCTTTTTTGCCAGAGCATACAATTTTTATTAGAACAATAGTTCCCTAATATGGATAGCAAATCTGTCTGAGTGACCAGAATTGTTCTTCTTTTATATACAGTGGCCTTGCTTACTTCCTTTTCTCATGATTTTTCACTAAGCACTCATTGTAGTTACCTCTTTCCATAATCATTGTAGGCAATCTCTTGACTGCAGGTACTTGAATACATTGATGGTACTGCAGCTCTCAAAATAACTCTTGCTATATTTATATGGAGATAATCCAATTATCTTTGCATTTTAATGTTTATTCCAACAAGCAATGTAACAGCACAGCAACGTTAACCCCTTCCATATATGTAACCTACATGTACATCACATGTCGAGTGAAGATGTATGGAGTGAGCTCTGGATTTTTGCTATAGCTGGCTACTTACACTACAGGTGTCCACTGTGTTATAAAGTTAGCACCTGTTTATGACAGCAGCAAATGTAAGTACCTCAGTTTTCGACTGTTTAACCATTCAAATGCCACTGTCATTCTCTCAAAGCAGCACTTAAGTGTTGCAAAACGATGCCCATCAACTCCCACATCATAATAGCGGCGAGACAATGTAGCTTTTCATGGCAGCAATCACCACTATAACAGTATACCTATAAAACCCATTCACAGGGTGAGATGTATAGGAGGCAATTATTTTTTACAATACTTTATTATAAAATATATAAAGTAAGATATCAAATGGTTTCAGGTTAAAGCACTCTAAAAACAATCAAAAAGTAAATGTAACCTCTTCCACCCCCTCCCCCCCCCCAGCCTGTTGTCGACTTCCTGACTAGGCCAAATTTTACAATTCTGACCAGTGTCACATTGTGAGGTAATAACTCTGGAAAACTTCAATGGATCCCAGTGATTCTGTGACTGTTTTTTGTGACACATTGTACTTTACAATAGTGGCAAATTTAGGTAGAAAGTTTTCCATTTAATTGTGAAAATATCGGAATTTTGGAAAAAACTTGGAAAATGTTGTAATTGCCCATAAAATAGAGAGTTATGTCCGACAAGATAGTTATTAAATAGCATTTAACACATGACTATTTTACATAAGCATCATTTTTGAAGCGCAATTTTTTTTCTTAAGAATTTAGAAGGATTAAAAGTTTAGCAATTTCTAATTTTTCCCAAAAAATTTACAAAACCAATTTTTTTAGAGACCATGTCCCATTTGAAGTGACTTTAAGGGGCCTATATGACTGAAAATACCCAAAAGTGAAACCCTTTTAACTTTATAGAAACTTAATTCCAGCTCACCCAGTTGCTCTATGCTCATCCACCTGGGGCTCAGACACCGGCCTCGACCTGGCCTCACATCAAGGATAGTTGAAAAAATTGGTGTCCGGCTCAACAGAAGTGGTTTTTCCTTTTCTTTTTCAAAAGAAAATATGGTGCATACATAGAATCTTAGAATAATAGAGTTGGAAGGGACCTCCTGGGTCATCTGTTCCAACCCCCTGCTCAAAGCAGGATTCACTAAATCATCCCAGACTGATGTCTGTCCAGCCTCTGTTTGAAAACTTCCATGGAAGAAGAACTCACCACCTCAGGTGGCAGCCTGTTCCACTCATTGATCACCCTGTCAAAAAGTTTTTTCTAATATCTAATCTGTGTCTCCTCCAATTCAGTTTCATCCCATTGCTTCTAGTCTTTCCTTGTGCAAATGAGAATAAAGACGATCCTTCTACAATGAGACAGCCCTTGAGATATTTGTAGACATTAAGTCTTCTCTTAGTCTTCTTTTTTGCAAGCTAAACATTCCCAAATCCTGCAACTGTTCCTCATAGGACATGGTTTGCAGTTCGGTCACCATTCTCGTCGCTCTTCTCTGAAATTGCTCCAGTCTGTTGAAGTCTTTTTTTAAATGTGGTGCCCAAAACTGGACGCAGTATTGCAGATGAGGTCTGACCAAAGAGGAGTAGAGGGCAATAATGACTTCACATGATCTAGACTGTATGCTTCTGTTAATACATCCCAGAATTGCATTTGCCTTTTTTCTGCTGCATCACACTGTTGACTCATGTTCAGTTTATGATCTATTAGTATACCCAACACTTTTTCATATGTGCTGTTGCTTAGCCCTATTCCTCCCATTCTGTATATTCTTTTTAATTTTTATTGCCCAGATGTAGTACTTTGCATTTTTCCTTGTTAAAAAACATTCTGTTAGTTGCTGCCCACTGCTCCAGTTTATTTATATCTTTTTGAATCCTCTCTCTTTTATCTCGTTTTAGCTATCCCTCCTAGCTTTGTGTCATCAGCAAATTTAATTAGCGTACCGTCAATTTCTTCATCTAAATTATTAATAAAGATGTTGAACAATTCAGAGCTCAGGACAGAACTCTGTGGTACCTCACTTGAGACATTCATCCAACTGGGTGTGCAGCCATTTTCGACCACTCTTTGGGACCGATCACAAAGCCAGTTATGAATCCGCCTAACAGTTGCCTTGTCCATTCCATACTTAGTCATTTTTTTCAATTAGGTTGGTGCGAGATACTTTGCCAAATGCTTTGCTGAAGTCAAGATATACTATATCTACAGCATTTCCCTGATCCACCCAGTCAGTGATTCTGTCATAGAAGGAAATTAAGTTAGTCTGACATGACTTATGAGTTACAAACCCATGCTGACTCTGGTTAATCACTTCATTCTTATCTAGGTACTTACATACATGTTGATACAAAAGAAAAATTTACATGGTCGACTTGACCCAGTCAATGCATTTCAACTGCAATTGGCAGTCTTACTCATGAATTTTTTCTATCATTTTGTTATCTTTTTTGTTTTTCGCTCCCCTTCTTCCCAGAGCCAAAACTTTTTTATTTTTCTGTCAATATGGTCATATGAGGGCTTGTTTTTTGTGAAAGGGGTTGTACATTTGAATGACAGCATTGGCTTTACCATGTTGTGTACTAGAAAACGGGAAAAAAAATCCAAGTGTGGTAAAATTGCAAAAAAAAGTGCAATCCCGCTTTTTTACTAGGTTGACTAAACGCTAAAATGGACCTGCCATTATGATTCTCCAGGTCATTATGAGTTCATCTGAAAACCTACAAAAATGTCCCCGAGGTCAAAGGGGGACATCTTCCTAAGCCGTAACCATGAACACCAACAAAAGGAGAAGAATAGATAAATGTATAACCTGCAGCCAAATATAATAATTAGCTCACAGTATTACCATATAAAGAATCCATACAAAATAGGGGTTTATTGAATAAGTGCAAAATATTTTATTTCAGATAGTATAAACATATATAATGTCATGTAGACAAGCTAAAACATAGTGTGGATAGATGAAAAAAAGAGGACCACACTTGTAAGAAACACACCTGTCCTGGGAGCTACGTCTGCAGCATGTAAAAGAATAGAGTGATGAGTGCTGCAGTCAGGGTGCCAGAAGGGTCGTATCAGATAGTTAAATGAATATGTAACAGCCAGGCAAAATAAGTCCTCTAAGCATCATGATCACTGATTATCATGAACATAAATAAGTCCTAGGTGAAACAGTAGTAAAGCTATATTGATAGTAGCTAAGAAATCATACCTTGAGACATAGTAATAACATGATGCAGGCGTGTCAGCAGGACAGGAGAGTGCCTCGACAGGCATTTCACAGCCTTGGCTTGGTCAGGAGGCATGTTCAAGTAAGATGGGCTGGGAATATTTATGCTGGACTGCAAAGGACACTTGAATCGGCGCGCTGTCCCATCATCATGTATCTACTCAGGCGGAGGGGCGGGGTATCGCGCAACACGAACGATGGGAAAGAGGACATACGTCATCACCAACCATCTCTATGGAAGCGCGCCTGGCCAGCGACGCCGCCGAAGTGGCACAGCGCATGCGTGCGGCGCGTCTGCGTCTAGAGGGATTATATATTCAAGTACCCTCGGTCTAAAATGGCCGTCGCACCAATGCACATGGCCACATCAGCCATAACATAATCAGGTATGCCCAAATGGAGATAAGATCATATATCATTATTATTTGTCTCCATAAGATAAGGCCCAACCGATCGCGCCGCTGAAGAATTACCGCTCATATTACATATTTCAGCTAATCTGCTCTCATATCTGCATGATAATTATTCATTCTAATGGAAGTTTTGTATTTATTCAATCTTCCCCTGTGCGAATATATATTATTTAATTATGTATGCACATTTTTATCTATGCCGATGCGCTTCACGCATGCGTGGTAATTCTTCAGCGGTGCGATCGGTTGGGCCTTATGTCCGGCATAAATATTCCCAGCCCATCTTACTTGACCACGCCTCCTGAAGAAGCCAAGGCAATTAAATGCATGTCGAGGCTCTCTCCTGTCCTGCTGACACGCCTGTATCCTGTTATTACTATGTCTCAAGGTATGCTTTCTTAGCTTCTATCAATATAGCTTTACTACTGTTTCACCTAGGACTTATTTATGTTCATGATAACCTGTGATTATGATGCTTAGAGGACTTATTTTGCCTGGCTGTTAATTATTCATTTAACTATCTGATACAGCCCTTCTGGCACCCTGACTGCAGCACTGATCACTAGTGTTGAGCAATACCTTCCGATATTTGAAAATATCGGTATCGGATTGGATCGGCTGATATTTGAAAAATATCGGATATCACCGATACCCGATACCAATGCAAGTCAATGGGACCAAAATATTGGAAATTTAAATAAACCCTTTCTTTCTTACATGAAGGAAAACAACTAAGAATAATATAGGATGTAATGGGGGAGGTGGAGGAGACATTAAAGCCATAGAGGTTAAGCCCAATCAAATGGAATAGCAGGAATAATTTTTTTTAAGACGTTCGGAGTTACAAAGATATTGACTATGTTAAGATTTTTTTTATATTTTGTCAGATATTTATGTTTCACTACTTCCATGCTCTTCACCTTCTTTTGTACTTCTCTCACACTTTCTTCTTCATCATCTTCAGCAGCAGCAGCATATTTTACATCAACTTCTTCTTCACCTTATTCATCTTCTTCTTCACCTTCTTCCTATTATTCTTTTTTGTTACATTCTTCATATTCTTTTTATTAAACTATTCTTCTTCATATTCTACTTCTTCATCATATTCTTATTTGTAACAGACATTCCTGTAGTTGTTATCTATAAAAGTTTGAAAATTACACCTTCCGTTCTGCCTGTCGCAAAAGAGTTACAACAGGATTTGTCCGTGTTCAGTTTGGCCTGCAGCAGCAGGCTTTTTCCAGGGGCACCACGAGGAGGAATGGACTCACCCCCATACACTGCTTAGTCTTCTTCTGCTTTTAATTTAGATAATATCTTTTGCTCTGATTTTTAGTCTTATGCTTTTTTATTATTATTATTATTATTATTACACACTTTTATAGCGCCATTTATTCCATGGCGCTTTACATGTGGATACGGGGCAAATATAGACAAATACATTAAACATGAGCAAATAAGGCATACGGGTACATAAGGAGGGAGGACCCTGCCCGCGAGGGCTCACAGTCTGCAGGTGATGGGTGATGAAACACTAGGAGAGGGTAGGGCAGGTTGTGCGGCAGTTCAATAACTTCAGGATCACTGCAGGCTGTAGGCTTGTCAGAAGAGGTGAGTCTTCAGGTTCTTTTTGAAGGTTTCTATGGTAGGCGAGAGTCTGATGTGTTGGGGTAGAGAGTTCCAGAGTATGGGGGAAGCCCGCGAGAAGTCTTGGATGCGGTTGTGGGAAGAAGAGATGAGAGGGGAGTAGAGAAGGAGGTCTTGAGAGGATCGGAGGTTGCGTGTAGGTTGGTACCGGGAGACCATGTCACAGATGTATGGAGGAGTCAGGTTGTGGATGGCTTTGTATCTAATAGTGAGGGTTTTGAACTGGAGTCTCTGGGCGATAGGAAGCCAGTGAAGGGCTTGACATAGGGGAGAGGCTGGGGAATAGCGGGGAGACAGGTAGATTAGTCGGGCAGCAGAGTGTAGGATGGATTGGAGTGGTGCCAGAGTGCTAGAGGGGAGTCCAGAGAGTAGGAGGTTGCAGTAGTCGAGGCTGGAGATGATAAGGGCATGCACTAGCGTTTTAGCGGTGTTGTGGTCAAGGAAAGCACGGATTCGGGAAATATTTTTGAGTTTGAGATGGCAGGAGGAGTGTTGTGAATTCTGTGGCAGAGCTCCCTCCTGTGGTCACAAGTGGTACTTCGGCTGATTCTCTCTGGGAGCTTCCGTTTGTGGAGGAAAGTGGTACTGCGGCTTCTGAGTTTCCTCCCTCAGGTGATCTGGTGAGGTCGTTAGGTGCTTCTCTACTTAACTCCACATAATGCTTTGATCCTGGCTTCCTGTCAATGTTCCAGTGTTGGACTTGTTTTTCCCTGGATCATTCCTGTGGCCTGCTGCTCTGCATAGCTAAGTGCTTCTTTGCTATTTGTTTGCTATTTTTTCTGTCCAGCTTGTCTAATTGTTTTGCTGGAAGCTCTGGGACGCAAAGGGTGTACCTCCGTGCCGTTAGTTCGGTACGGAGGGTCTTTTTGCCACCTTTGCGTGGTTTTCTTTAGGGTTTTGTGTAGACCGCAAAGTTATCTTTCCTATCCTCGCTCTGTTAAGAAAGTCGGGCCTCACTTTGCTGAATCTATTTCATCCCTACGTTTGTCTTTTCATCTTACTCACAGTCATTATATGTGGGGGGCTGCCTTTTCCTTTGGGGTATTTCTCTGAGGCAAGGTAGGCTTATTTTCTATCTTCAGGCTAGTTAGTTTCTCAGGCTGTGCCGAGTTGCATAGGCAGAGTTAGGCGCAATCCACGACTGCCTCTAGTGTTGTTTGGAGAGGATTAGGGATTGCGGTCTGCAGAGTTCCCACTAGAGTTGAGCGACCTTGACCTTTTTAGAGTCGAGCCGGGTTTCGCGAAACCCGACTATCTCAAAAGTCGGGTCGAGTGAAATCGGCCGATTATGACGTAAAGTCGGGATCGACCGAAACACGAAACCCAATGCAAGTCAATGGGGCAGCATAGTCGGCAGTGAGTGGGGGCCAGGAAAACACCTAGCGTGCCCATTTTAATGTCAAAACCATCCATTCTTCTTAATGAAGCTTGTCAAGCGTAATTTACCTTATAATAATTGGAAGGCATTTGAAATTGGGGGTCATTTGGCTAAAGTTGTGGTGGGTAGGGCTGGTTCAAGTAATTAGTGGGCCCAGGAAATCTGGACCACGTCACGGCAGTGGAGCAGGGAGAGGTAAGTATTTCAACTTTGCAAGTGCTGTGAACCTGAGCAAGCAGGGGGGGCCCACTCGTTGGCATTGGCACTGGCACAGGGCCCCTCAAAGTACAGCGGTGTGTTTGCACGGCGGGGGCACCTCCCACCGGCAGCAACAATTTTGCGTACTATGAGAGGCCCTGTGCCAGTGACGTCGCCAACTAGTATTCCTCCCCCCCACCTGATGAAGGAACCTGCACTTTCATCTGCACCTTCCTCTTTGTCCCCGTGTAAGGTGGTATGGTATGCGGGAAGAGCAACCTGACTTTCAGCAGGGTCACAATGTTGTTGTGTAGCGTGCACGGGGAATGTTGCGTTATGGGTCAATGTACCAGCAGACTCATTTATCACTGGCTGGGCAATGGGCAGGATGAGGAGGAAACACAGATATAGGCCCAAAGAGTAAAGTTGGCTAAATGCAGTTCAAAATTGGTAACACAGGAATAACCAGGGGGCATTGCAGTGGAGGACAACTGGAATGAGAGGCTGACACAGAGAGTAGGCCCAAATCAGTAAGTAGTCGAAATGCAGTTCAAAATTGGCAACCGTAGTAAACAGGCGGCACAGCTTTGTTCAGTGGAGGAGAACAGCAAGGAGTGGCAGACACCGATAGTAGGCCCCAACCCAACTAGTAGGCAAAATGCAGTCTAACATTAACAACTACTTAACGAGCGCCTGAAAACAGAATTTCAGGACAGGAAACCAGGAGAACAGCAAGGAGTGGCAGACACCGATAGTAGGCCCCAAACCAACTAGTACGCCAAATGCAGTTGTTCCGTTTAACCACAATTTAATGAGAGCCTGAAGATAGAAGTTCAGGAAAGGCAACCTGGAGAACACCTTGGAGTGGAACACACCATCTCTCTACACCCCATACCCAATTTGTAGGCCTAATGCAGCGTAGTTTCCAACAACTACTAAACGAGAGCATGAAGATCGAAGCAATGGAGAGGAAACCTGGGGAACACCTTGGAGTGGAACACACCATCTCTCTACACCCCATACCCAATTTGTAGGCCTAATGCAGTGTAGTTTCCAACAACTACTAAACGAGAGCATGAAGATCGAAGCATTGGCGAGGAAACCTGGGGAACACCTTGGAGTGGAACACACCATCTCTCTACACCCCATACCCAATTTGTAGGCCTAATGCAGTGTAGTTTCCAAGAACTACTAAACGAGAGCCGGAAGATCGAAGCTCAGGAAAGGCAACCTGGAAAACACCTTGGAGTGGAACACACCATCTCTCTACACCCCATACCCAATTTGTAGGCCTAATGCAGCGTAGTTTCCAACAACTACTAAACGAGAGCATGATGATCGAAGCATTGGCTAGGAAACCTGGGGAACACCTTGGAGTGGAACACACCATCTCTCTACAGTGGAACACACCATCTCTCTACACCCCATACCCAATTTGTAGGCCTAATGCAGCGTAGTTTCCAACAACTACTAAACGAGAGCCGGAAGATCGAAGCTCAGGAAAGGCAACCTGGGGAACACCTTGGAGTGGAACACACCATCTCTCTACACCCCATACCCAATTTGTAGGCCCAATGCAGCGTAGTTTCCAACAACTACTAAACGAGAGCCGGAAGATCGAAGCTCAGGAAAGGCAACCTGGGGAACACCTTGGAGTGTAACAAACCCTCTCTCTACACCACGGAAGGGCTGATTCTTAGGAAGGACGGCTGTCGGAAAGAAGCAGGGCGCGTCCGAGGGTGATTATATTCTTATTAGGTATATACTCACCCTCGGACGCGCCCTGCTTCTTTATTTGTAATGAATGTTTATTTGCAATGTGGTTTTGACTTACTCTATTTTTTTGGTAAATAATGATTTTATTATTTTCATTGTTTTGCATCTTCTTGGCAATAATATAAAGAAGACGCGACAGGACAACACTCGGTGGATGCCATATCTGTGTTTAAAATTGAAAAAACCTTTCAGTTAACTACTTGCAGGAGAAAGTTATTGTAGCTGGTGGCCATTTTTAGTACTGTACCAGATTTTTGTTGTATGTGTTTGTTTTTAATGTTAAAATGTCTGCATTTGATATCTCTCCAGTATTTTCTTTTTTATAAGCAAAATACTTATTTTTATATTTTCTGATGTTGGTTCCAGGGGTACACGGGCAGCAGTGGTGTGGTCAGTGGAGGCCTAGTGGAAGGAGTGACCGCAGACAGGCATCGAAGGCCTAAAATAATAACACATGGCTGTAGGCAATTTTAAATTGGTTCCAGGGGTACACGGGCAGCAGTGGTGTGGTCAGTGGAGGCCTAGTGGAAGGAGTGACCACAGACAGGCATCGAAGGCCTAAAATAATAACACATGGCTGTAGGCAATTTTAAATTGGTTCCAGGGATACACGGGCAGCAGTGCCCTAGTCAGTGTAGTAGTAGTTGAAAGAATGGACCGCAGACAGGCATCGAAGGCCTAAAATAAAAAAATTGGGCTGGCTGTAGGCAATTTTAAATTGGTTCCAGGGGTACACGGGCAGCAGTGGTGTGGTCAGTGGAGGCCTAGTGGAAGGAGTGACCGCAGACAGGCATCGAAGGCCTAAAATAATAACACATGGCTGTAGGCAATTTTAAATTGGTTCCAGGGGTACACGGGCAGCAGTGGTGTGGTCAGTGGAGGCCTAGTGGAAGGAGTGACCACAGACAGGCATCGAAGGCCTAAAATAATAACACATGGCTGTAGGCAATTTTAAATTGGTTCCAGGGGTACACGGGCAGCAGTGCCCTGGTCAGTGTAGTAGTAGTTGAAAGAATGGACAGCAGACAGGCATCGAAGGCCTAAAATAAAAAAATTGGGCTGGCTGTAGGCAATTTTAAATTGGTTCCAGGGGTACACGGGCAGCAGTGGTGTGGTCAGTGGAGGCCTAGTGGAAGGAGTGACCGCAGACAGGCATCGAAGGCCTAAAATAATAACACATGGCTGTAGGCAATTTTAAATTGGTTCCAGGGGTACACGGGCAGCAGTGGTGTGGTCAGTGGAGGCCTAGTGGAAGGAGTGACCGCAGACAGGCATCGAAGGCCTAAAATAATAACACATGGCTGTAGGCAATTTTAAATTGGTTCCAGGGGTACACGGGCAGCAGTGCCCTGGTCAGTGTAGTAGTAGTTGAAAGAATGGACCGCAGACAGGCATCGAAGGCCTAAAATAAAAAAATTGGGCTGGCTGTAGGCAATTTTAAATTGGTTCCAGGGGTACACGGGCAGCAGTGGTGTGGTCAGTGGAGGCCTAGTGGAAGGAGTGACCGCAGACAGGCATCGAAGGCCTAAAATAATAACACATGGCTGTAGGCAATTTTAAATTGGTTCCAGGGGTACACGGGCAGCAGTGGTGTGGTCAGTGGAGGCCTAGTGGAAGGAGTGACCACAGACAGGCATCGAAGGCCTAACATAACAAAAATGTCAATACAATGGTATTGTCAGTGGCAGGCATTGAAGGATGTCAGCGCATAGACTAAACATTGGTGGAGCTGTGAGATAATTTTGCAAGTGGTAGAGCACTGTTTGAGCTGGGGTGGGGGGAAACTGTCTTGTGGCCGGCGGTACAGGCCCAGGGCCCCTCATATTACAACGGTGTGTCTGACGTTGGGTGCGCACCACCACCGCCAGAGACACTTTATTGTACTAGGAGGGACCCAGTGGCAGTGCCGTCGACCAAAAGCGGGCTCACCCACCTCTTCAGACAAACTGCACTCTCACGGGTGCTGTCGCCAAGTGTCGATACCACGGCCCCGTGTGGGGAGTTTGGCCATTTAGTGAGGTGTAAACATGTCGTATGCTGGACAATCAGGTGCAGAAAATTACGAGATTGGAAAAGGCATTCAGAATAGTCCACAGGCAAGACCTTTTCATTGGAAAGCTAGGTGTCAGCCGGGCAAGGTGGGGCAAAAGATTTCGAAATCCAGTTGTGGTTCATTTTAATGAAGGTTAGATCATCTACATTTTGGGTAGCCAGACGAGTCCTTTTTTCTGTTAGTATTGAACCTGCAGCACTGAATACTCTTTCTGATAGGACACTAGCTGCCGGGCAAGCAAGCTCCTGCAATGCATATTCTGCCAATTCTGGCCAGGTGTCTAATTTTGATGCCCAGTAATCAAATGGGAATGACGGTTGAGGGAGAACATCGATAAGGGATGAAAAATAGTTTGTAACCATACTGGACAAATGTTGTCTCCTGTCACTTTGAATTGATGCTGCAGTACCTGTCCTGTCTGCGGTCATAGCAAAATCACTCCACAACCTGGTCAGAAAACCCCTCTGGCCAACGCCACTTCTGATTTCTGCCCCTCTAACTCCTCTGGTCTGCTGGCCCCTGCAGCTCGTGTGAGAACGATCACGGGCGCTGTGTGCAGGGAATGCCAGAAGCAAACGGTCAACAAGAGTTGATTGTTTGGTTGCTAATATTAGTTCCAAGTTCTCATGTGGCATTATATTTTGCAATTTGCCTTTATAGCGAGGATCAAGGAGGCAGGCCAACCAGTAATCGTCATCATTCATCATTTTAGTTATGCGTGTGTCCCTTTTGAGGATACGTAAGGCATAATCCGCCATGTGGGCCAAAGTTCCAGTTCTCAAATCTGCGGTTGTGCTTGGTTGAGGGGCAGTTTCAGGCAAATCAATGTCACTTGTGTCCCTCAAAAAACCAGAACCCGGCCTTGCCGCGCCACCAATTTCCAGTGGCCCCGGAAAAGCTTCCTCATTAAAAATATAATCATCCCCATCATCCTCCTCATCCTCCTCCTCCTCTTCGCCCGCTACCTCGTCCTGTGCACTGCCCTGGCCAGACAATGGCTGACTGTCATCAAGGCTTTCCTCTTCCTCAGCTGCAGACGCCTGATCCTTTATGTGCGTCAAACTTTGCATCAGCAGACGCATTAGGGGGATGCTCATGCTTATTATGGTGTTGTCTGCACTAACCAGCCGTGTGCATTCCTCAAAACACTGAAGGACTTGACACATGTCTTGAATCTTCGACCACTGCACACCTGACAACTCCATGTCTGCCATCCTACTGCCTGCCCGTGTATGTGTATCCTCCCACAAAAACATAACAGCCCGCCTCTGTTCACACAGTCTCTGAAGCATGTGCAGTGTTGAGTTCCACCTTGTTGCAACGTCTATGATTAGGCGATGCTGGGGAAGGTTCAAAGAACGCTGATAGGTCTGCATACGGCTGGAGTGTACGGGCGAACGGCGGATATGTGAGCAAAGTCCACGCACTTTGAGGAGCAGGTCGGATAACCCCGGATAACTTTTCAGGAAGCACTGCACCACCAGGTTTAAGGTGTGAGCCAGGCAAGGAATGTGTTTCAGTTGGGAAAGGGAGATGGCAGCCATGAAATTCCTTCCGTTATCACTCACTACCTTGCCTGCCTCAAGATCTACAGTGCCCAGCCACGACTGCGTTTCTTTCTGCAAGAACTCGGACAGAACTTCCGCGGTGTGTCTGTTGTCGCCCAAACACTTCATAGCCAATACAGCCTGCTGACGTTTGCCAGTAGCTACCCCATAATGGGAGACCTGGTGTGCAACAGTGGCAGCTGCGGATGGAGTGGTTGTGCGACTGCGGTCTGTGGACGAGCTCTCGCTTCTGCAGGAGGACGAAGAGGAGGAGGAGGGGGTGCGAACGGCTACAGCCAATTGTTTCCTAGACCGTGGGCTAGGCAGAACTGTCCCAAACTTGCTGTCCCCTGTGGACCCTGCATCCACCACATTTACCCAGTGTGCCGTGATGGACACGTAACGTCCCTGGCCATGCCTACTGGTCCATGCATCTGTTGTCAGGTGCACCTTTGTGCTCACAGATTGCCTGAGTGCATGGACGATGCGCTCTTTAACATGCTGGTGGAGGGCTGGGATGGCTTTTCTGGAAAAAAAGTGTCGACTGGGTAGCTCGTAGCGTGGTACAGCGTAGTCCATCAGGGCTTTGAAAGCTTCGCTTTCAACTAACCGGTAGGGCATCATCTCTAACGAGATTAGTCTAGCTATGTGTGCGTTCAAACCCTGTGTACGCGGATGCGAGGCTAAGTACTTCCTTTTTCTAACCATAGTCTCATGTAGGGTGAGCTGGACTGGAGAGCTGGAGATCGTGGAACTAGCGGGGGTGCCGGTGGACATGGCAGACTGGGAGATGGTATTGTTGCCACCGGTGCCCTAGATGCAGTGTTTCCTACTACGAAACTGGTGATTCCCTGACCCTGACGGCTTTGGCCTGGCAAAGAAACCTGCACAGATACTGCAGGTGGTGCGGAAAATGGTGGCCCTACACTGCCGGAAGAGATGTTGCGTTGCTGACTAGCTTCATTGGCCGAGGGTGCTACAACCTTAAGGGACGTTTGGTAGTTAGTCCAGGCTTGCAAATGCATGGTGGTTAAATGTCTATGCATGCAACTTGTATTGAGACCTTTCAGATTCTGTCCTCTGCTTAAGGTAGTTGAACATTTTTGACAGATGACTTTGCGCTGATCAATTGGATGTTGTTTAAAAAAATGCCAGACTGCACTCTTTCTAGCATCGGATACCTTTTCAGGCATTGCAGACTGAGCTTTAACCGGATGGCCACGCTGCCCTCCAACAGGTTTTAGCTTTGCCACGCGTTTTGGGCAAGATACGGGCCCGGCAGATGGAACCTGTTGCGATGTTGATGCCTGCTGCGGCCCCTCCTCCTCCGCTTCAGAACTGCTGCCGCCTGCACCCTGTTCCCCCAATGGCTGCCAATCGGGGACAAGAACTGGGTCATCTATTACCTCTTCTTGTAGCTCGTGTGCAACTTCGTCTGTGTCACCATGTCGGTCGGTGGTATAGCGTTCGTGATGGGGCAACATAGTCTCATCAGGGTCTGATTCTTGATCAGCACCCTGCGAGGGCAATGTTGTGGTCTGAGTCAAAGGACCAGCATAGTAGTCTGGCTGTGGCTGTGCATCAGTGCACTCCATGTCAGATTCAACTTGTAATGGGCATGGACTGTTAACTGCTTCACTTTCTAAGCCAGGGACGGTATGTGTAAAGAGCTCCATGGAGTAACCCGTTGTGTCGCCTGCTGCATTCTTCTCTGTTGTTGTTTTTGCTAAAGAGGACAAGGAAGCGACTTGTCCCTGACCGTGAACATCCACTAACGACGCGCTGCTTTGACATTTACCAGTTTCACGAGAGGAGGCAAAAGAGCTAGAGGCTGAGTCAGCAAGATAAGCCAAAACTTGCTCTTGCTGCTCCGGCTTTAAAAGCGGTTTTCCTACTCCCAGAAAAGGGAGCGTTCGAGGCCTTGTGTAGCCAGACGACGAACCTGGCTCCACAGCTCCAGACTTAGGTGCAATATTTTTTTTCCCACGACCAGCTGATGCTCCACCACTACCACTACCCTCTTTACCAGCTGACAATGAACGCCCCCGGCCACGACCTCTTCCACCATACTTCCTCATTGTTTTAAAAACGTAAACAAACTAACGGTATTTGTTTCTGTCACACAAATTACACGGTGAGCTATAACTTCAGTATGATTTAGCTACCCCTTTACAAGTGAGTGAGACCACAACGAAAATCAGGCACAATGTTACACACTCTGTTGTTGGTGGCAACAAATGAGAGAGATGCCACACACGCAGGACTGTCACTGAAGCACAAATGTAAATATTAATCTCCCACTGATTTGATTTTTTTTTTTTTTTTCAGGGAGACTTTAGGAAAAAAAAAAAATAGAATAAAATGATTTTTTCAGGAAGAATTTAGAAACCAAAGAAAATAAAATGATTTTTTCAGGGAGAATTTAGAAAACAAATAAAACAAAAAAAGGCTTTCTATGGCCCACTGAGTGAGAGATGACGCACACAGGAGTCAGGAGTGGCACACAAGCCCAGAGGCCAATATTTATCTCCCACTGATTGATGTAGTGATTTTTTCAGGTAGATTTTGGAACCCAAATCAAGCTAAAAAAAATAATAGGCTTTCTATGGCCCACAATTGGAGAGAGAGAGAGAGAGAGATGGCACACCCAGGAGTCAAGACTGGCACACAAGCAGAAAGGGCAATATTAATCTCCCACTGATTTGTTTTTTTTGTTTTTTTTTTCAGGGAGACTTTAGGAAAAAAAAATAGAATAAAATGATTTTTTCAGGAAGAATTTAGAAACCAAATAAAATAAAATGATTTTTTCAGGGAGAATTTAGAAAACAAATAAAACAAAAAAAGGCTTTCTATGGCCCACTGAGTGAGAGATGACGCACACAGGAGTCAGGAGTGGCACACAAGCCCAGAGGCCAATATTTATCTCCCACTGATTGATGTAGTGATTTTTTCAGGTAGATTTTGGAACCCAAATCAAGCTAAAAAAATAATAGGCTTTCTATGGCCCACAATTGGAGAGAGAGAGAGAGATGGCACACCCAGGAGTCAAGACTGGCACACAAGCAGAAAGGGCAATATTAATCTCCCACTGATTTGTTTTTTTTTTGTTTTTTTTCAGGGAGACTTTAGGAAAAAAAAAATAGAATAAAATGATTTTTTCTGGAAGAATTTAGAAACCAAATAAAATAAAATGATTTTTTCAGGGAGAATTTAGAAAACAAATAAAACAAAAAAAGGCTTTCTATGGCCCACTGAGTGAGAGATGACACACACAGGAGTCAGGAGTGGCACACAAGCCCAGAGGCCAATATTTATCTCCCACTGATTGATGTAGTGATTTTTTCAGGTAGATTTTGGAACCCAAATCAAGCTAAAAAAATAATAGGCTTTCTATGGCCCACAATTGGAGAGAGAGAGAGAGATGGCACACCCAGGAGTCAAGACTGGCACACAAGCAGAAAGGGCAATATTAATCTCCCACTGATTTGTTTTTTTTTGTTTTGTTTTCAGGGAGACTTTAGGAAAAAAAAAATAGAATAAAATGATTTTTTCATGAAGAATTTAGAAACCAAATAAAATAAAATGATTTTTTCAGGGAGAATTTAGAAAACAAATAAAACAAAAAAAGGCTTTCTATGGCCCACTGAGTGAGAGATGACGCACACAGGAGTCAGGAGTGGCACACAAGCCCAGAGGCCAATATTTATCTCCCACTGATTGATGTAGTGATTTTTTCAGGTAGATTTTGGAACCCAAATCAAGCTAAAAAAATAATAGGCTTTCTATGGCCCACAATTGGAGAGAGAGAGAGAGAGAGATGGCACACCCAGGAGTCAAGACTGGCACACAAGCAGAAAAGGCAATATTAATCTCCCACTGATTGGTTTTTTTTTTTTTTTTTTTTCAGGGAGACTTTAGGAAAAAAAAAATAGAATAAAATGATTTTTTCAGGAAGAATTTAGAAACCAAAGAAAATAAAATGATTTTGTCAGGGAGAATTTAGAAAACAAATAAAACAAAAAAAGGCTTTCTATGGCCCACTGAGTGAGAGATGACGCACACAGGAGTCAGGAGTGGCACACAAGCCCAGAGGCCAATATTTATCTCCCACTTTTTTTTTTTTGTTCCAGGGAAAATTTATAAACCCAATAAAAAAAATAATAAATAGGCTTTCTATGGCCCACTATCTGAGAGACAGAGAGAGATGGCACGCTTAGGACTGGCACACAAGCCCAAAGGCCAATATTAATCTCCCTTTTTTTTTGTAAGGGAGAATTTATAAAACCAAAAAAAAAAAAATAAATAGGCTTTCTATGGCCCACTATTTTTGAGAGAGATGGCACGCTCAGGACTGGCACACAAGCCCAGAGGCCAATATTTATCTCCCACTTTTTTTTTTTTCCAGGGAAAATTTATAAACCCAATAAAAAAATAAAAAAATAAATAGGCTTTCTATGGCCCACTATCTGAGAGAGAGAGATGGCACGCTTAGGACTGGCACACAAGCCCAAAGGCCAATATTAATCTCCCATTTATTGATTTTTTCATTTAGAATTTAGAACCCAAATAAAGCAAAAAAAAAAAAAAAAATGGGCTTTCTATGGCCCACTGAGTGAGTGATGATGCACACAGGAGTCAGGAGTGGCACACAAGCCCTGAGGCCAATATTTTTCTCCCACTGATTGATGTAGTGATTTTTTCAGGTAGATTTTAGAACCAAAATCAAGCAAAAAAATAAATAGGCTTTCTATGGCCCACTGAGTGAGTGATGATGCACACAGGAGTCAAGAGTGGCACACAAGCCCTGAGGCCAATATTTTTCTCCCACTGATTGATGTAGTGATTTTTTCAGGTAGATTTTATAACCCAAATCAAGCAAAAAAATAAATAGGCTTTCTATGGCCCACTGAGTGAGAGATGACACAGACAGGGATGGCACTCTAGCAGAAATGTCAATCTTAATCTCCCACAAAAAAAAAAAAAAAAACAGGGAGTGTCCTTCAATTACTATCTCCCTGCAGTAATCTCAGCCAGGTTTGGCAGGCAGCAATAAGGAGTGGACTGATGCACAAATTAAATAAAAAGTGTGTACAAACCAAAAAGATAGCTGTGCAGAAAGGAAGGAACAAGAGGATTTGTGCTTTGAAAAAAGCAGTTGGTTTGCACAGCGGCGTACACACAGCAATGCAGCTATCAGGGAGCCTTCTAGGGCAGCCCAATGAGCTACAGCGCTGAGGGGGAAAAAAAAAATGTAGCTTCCACTGTCCCTGCACACCGAAGGTGGTGTTGGGCAGTGGAAATCGCTACAGCACAAGCGGTTTGGTGGTTAATGGACCCTGCCTAACGCTATCCCTGCTTCTGACGAAGCGGCAGCAACCTCTCCCTAAGCTCAGATCAGCAGCAGTAACATGGCGGTCGGCGAGAACTCCCCTTTATAGCCCCTGTGACGCCGCAGACAGCAAGCCAATCACTGCAATGCCCTTCTCTAAGATGGTGGGGACCAGGACCTATGTCATCACGCTGCCCACACTCTGCGTTTACCTTCATTGGCTGAGAAATGGCGCTTTTCGCGTCATTGAAACGCGACTTTGGCGCGAAAGTCGCGTACCGCATGGCCGACCCCGCACAGGGGTCGGATCGGGTTTCATGAAACCCGACTTTGCCAAAAGTCGGCGACTTTTGAAAATGAACGACCCGTTTCGCTCAACCCTAGTTCCCACGTCTCAGAGCTCGTTCTATTATTTTGGGTTATTGTCAGATCACTGTATGTGCTCTGATCGCTATGTCCATTGTGATACTGAATTGCCTATCACAACAGAGGAGGCAAGGGCTTGGATATGTGGCTTGAAAGAAAGGGCAGAGTCGAGGATCACCCCGAGGCACCGGGCGTCTGGGACTGGGGAAAGTGAGCAGCCATTGACATTGATGGATAGGTCTGGTGGAGGGGTAGAGTGAGATGGGGGAAAGATGATGAATTCTGTTTTGTCCATGTTCAGTTGTAGAAAGCGAGCAGAAAAGAAGGCTGAAATAGCAGACAGACAGTGTGGGATTTTGGTAAGTAAGGAGGTGAGGTCAGGTCCGGATAGGTAAATCTGCGTGTCGTCAGCGTAGAGATGGTACTGCATACTGTGGGATTCTATGAGCTGTCCCAAGCCGAAAGTGTAGATGGAGAAGAATAGGGGTCCTGGAACAGAGCCTTGAGGAACACCGACTGACAAGGGGCGAAGTGAGGAGGTGGTGTGTGGGAGGGAGACACTGAATGTTCGGTCTGTCAGATATAATGAGATCCAGGAAAGGGCGAAGTCTGTGATGCCAAGAGATGAGAGGATTTGTAGCAAAAGGGATTGGTCCACAGTGTCAAAGGCAGAAGACAGGTCCAGGAGAAGAAGGACAGAGTAGTGTTGCTTGCTCCTGGCAGTTAGTAGGTCATTGGTGACTTTAGTTAGGGCAGTTTTAGTTAGGCAGGGGGGAGGGGGGAGGTGCTGGGGGATGGAGTAGAGAATTGAAAGTGTTGAAAAGCTGTTTAGGGTTGTGAGACAGGGAGGATATGAGAAATGAGAAGTAAGTTTGTTTTGCGGCAGTGAGCACAGACTTGAAGCTGGCGAGGGACTGCTTGTATGCAGTGAAGTGGTCAGCAGAGCGGGATTGCTTCCATCTCCGCTCGACAATCCTGGAAGCCCGTCTCAATTCTTTGGTCAGGCTGGTCAGCCAGGGCTGCCTGTTGATTGTACGAGTTTTATTATGCATGAGCGGGGCAGCTGAATTGAGTGTTGCTGTTATTGTGGTGTTATAAAAAGTGGCAGCAGCATCTGTGTCATGAAGGGAAGTTATGTCTGTGAGAGGGAGAAGGGACTCAGAGAGTGATTGTAAGTTGAGATGTTTGAGATTTCTGCGAGGGAGTTCGTGGGGTGGGGGTTGAACATTAGGAGAGGATAAGGGAGAGAATGTCAGTAGGTTGTGGTCAGACAGGGGGAGGGGTGTGTTAATGAGATTAGTAATTGAGCAGAGGCGGGTGAAGATGAGGTCCAGCGTGTGGCCATCTTTGTGAGTGGCCTCAGATGACCATTGAGTGAGGCCAAAGGAGGCAGTCAGTGATAGAAGTTTAGAGGCAGCTGAGGTGGAAGTGTCAATGGGGATATTGAAATCACCCATGATGATAGTGGGGATGTCGACAGAGAGGAAGGATGAAGTAGCCAGGTGGTGAAGTGGTCGAGAAAGGTGGATATGGCTAGTTCTGGGGAGCGGTGGATGACAGCCAGCTGGAGGTTGGAGGGGGAATAGATGTGGACAGAGTGCACCTCAAACGAGGGAAGAGTAGCGGAGGGTGGTAGCGGGATTGGTGGTAGCAAAGATATGCACTGCGCATGCCCATGAATCCCAGCCCCGCAGTGTCATGATTTATTCAGACTGTGGGGCTGGGATTCATGGCCTTGCGCAGTTCATATCTTCGCCTCTCACTCATCTCCTTCCACCTTCTTCAGACTGTGTGGCGTCAGCTGATCCCTAATCACATGCCACGGCCGAGACGCCACACAGTCTGAAGAAGGCGGAAGGAGATGAGTGAGAGGCGAAGATATGAACTGCGCATGCCCATGAATCCCAGCCCCGCAGTGTGAATAAATGTGAAGACACTGCGGGGTGGGATCTCGGGCAAGGCGCCCGCACAGGCACAGTCAGCCTAACAACAAATGATGTCAGAAGATGGGCAGCGCTAACTGCACATGGCCAAGGGATAACATGACAGCGCAGGCTCCGGGACAAACAACCCTCAGGGGGCAGTGCCCGGCGCCAAGGGGGTATGAAGGACTGCTGTGCTGCATCTCATTTAGAAGGAATGTCCCACCTCTGGGACGGTTTGAAGGTATGAGGGGACACATTTTCTAAGTGTTTAGTTCAGCGTGTGCAAGGAGAATAAGTAAAATAGCCACCTTGTCCAAATTCAGCATTACTGCTGCACAAGGTGGCTTTTTCAGTAACAAATGCCTAGGGTGAGTGGACAGGTTCCCTTTAATTTCTATTGCAGTGTCAGTGTGGAGGTCGCAGGACACATTGCCGGATACACAGCAGGGGAATAGTTGATGTTACTGAAACCCAATAATACGGCAGCAAGTGTTGACTGTGCAAATAGCACTTATGAGCAGCAACTGGCAGTGTTGGAGCCCAGGGTCAGAGTGTAGGCCGAGGCCTAATTGTAGCAAGTTTCAAATCTGTTGTAGTGTGAATGTGGAGGGAGCAGGAGAAATTGCTGCACACACAGCAGGGGAACATCTGGCGTTACTGAACCCCAATAACAGAGGAGAAACTGTTGACTGTGCAGACAGCACTTCCAAGCAGCAATTGGCGGTGTTGGAGCCCAGGGACAGCAGGAGGAGCAGACGTGAGTCATTTCCGCACACACAACAGGGGAACAGCTGGCGTTACTGAACCCCAATAACAGAGGAGCAAGTGTTGACTGTGCGGACAGCACTTCTGAGCAACAACAGGCGGTGTTGGAGCCCAGGGACAGCAGGAGGAGCAGACTTGAGTCATTGCTGCACAGACAGCAGGGGAGCAGCTGGCGATACTGAACCCCAATAAGAGAGGAGCAACTGTTGACTGTGCAAACAGCACTTCCGAGCAGCAACTGGCGGTGTTGGAGCTCAGGGAATGCATGAGAAACAGAGTGTAGGCCAAGGCCTGCACTCGAGGCAGTTTAATATCTGTTGTAATGTGATCGTGGAGGTAGCAGGCCACATTTCTAGATACACAGCTGGAGATCAGCTGACGTTACTGAAACCCAATAACACGGCACCAAGTGTTGACGGTGCTAACGGCACTTCCGGGCAGCAACTGGCGGTGTTGGAGCCCAGGGAATGCAGGAGAATCAGAGTGTAGGCTGAGGCCTAATTGGAGCAAGTTGAAAGGGAACCTTTAACCCCCCCAGGCGTTTGTAACTGAAAGAGCCACCTTGTGCAGCACTAATGCTGCACAAGGAAATGGTGGCTCTTTTAATGATGCTCCTTGCAAATGCAGAACTAAACACTTATAAAATGTGTCCCCTCATACCGTGAAACCGTCCCGGAGGTGGGACTTTCCTTCGTAATTTGACGCAGCACAGCCGCCATTCCTACCCCCTTGGCGCCAGGCGCCGCCTCCTCAGCGTTGTTTGACTCTGTCCCGCAGCCTACGCTGTTATGTTAAACCTTGGGCATGCGCAGTTAGCGCTGCCCGTCTTCTGACATCATTTGGTGTCAGGCTGACTGCGCCTGTGCGGCCGCACTGCCAGAGATCCTCGCTCGCAGTGACTTCTGATGTAATCACACTGTGGGGCTGGGATTCATGGGCATGTGCAGTGCATATCTTCGCCTCTCACTCATCTTCTTCTGCCTTCTTCAGACTGTGCAGCATCACGGCTGTGGCATGTGATTAGGGATCAGCTGACGCCGCACAGTCTCAAGAAGGCATAGGAAGATGAGTGAAAGCCTGAGGTGAAGATATGCACAGTGCATGCCCATTAATCAGAGCCCCACAGTGTGAATAAATCAGAAGACACTGCGAGGCGGGATCTCTGGCAGCGCGGCCGCACAGATGCAGTCAGCCTGACACCAAATGAAGTCAGAAGATGGGCAGCGCTAACTGCGCATGCTCAAGGTTTAACATAACAGCGCAGGCTATGGGACTGATTCAAACAATGCTGAAGAGGCTGCGCCCGGTGCCAAGGGGGTAGGAATGACGGCTGTGCCGCGTCTCATTACAAAGGAAAGTCCCACCTCCGAGACGGTTTAACGGTATGAGGGGACACATTTTATAAGTGTTAAGGTCAGCGTGTGCAAGGAGAATAACTAAAAGAGCCACCTTGTCCAAATTCAGCATTACTGCTGCACAAGGTGGCTTTTTCAGTAACAAATGCCTAGGGTGAGTGGACAGGTTCCCTTTAATTTCTATTGCAGTGTCAGTGTGGAGGTCGCAGGACACATTGCCGGATACACAGCAGGGGAATAGCTGATGTTACTGAAACCCAATAATACGGCAGCAAGTGTTGACTGTGCAAATAGCACTTATGAGCAGCAACTGGCAGTGTTGGAGCCCAGGGTCAATCAGAGTGTAGGCCGAGGCCTAATTGTAGCAAGTTTCAAATCTGTTGTAGTGTGAATGTGGAGGGAGCAGGAGAAATTGCTGCACACACAGCAGGGGAACATCTGGCGTTACTGAACCCCAATAACAGAGGAGAAACTGTTGACTGTGCAGACAGCACTTCCAAGCAGCAATTGGCGGTGTTGGAGCCCAGGGACAGCAGGAGGAGCAGACGTGAGTCATTTCCACACACACAACAGGGGAACAGCTGGCGTTACTGAACCCCAATAACAGAGGAGCAAGTGTTGACTGTGCGGACAGCACTTCTGAGCAACAACAGGCGGTGTTGGAGCCCAGGGACAGCAGGAGGAGCAGACTTGAGTCATTGCTGCACAGACAGCAGGGGAGCAGCTGGCGATACTGAACCCCAATAAGAGAGGAGCAACTGTTGACTGTGCAAACAGCACTTCCGAGCAGCAACTGGCGGTGTTGGAGCCCAGGGAATGCATGAGAAACAGAGTGTAGGCCAAGGCCTGCACTCGAGGCAGTTTAATATCTGTTGTAATGTGATCATGGAGGTAGCAGGCCACATTTCTGGATACACAGCTGGAGATCAGCTGACGTTACTGAAACCCAATAACACGGCACCAAGTGTTGATGGTGCTAACGGCACTTCCGGGCAGCAACTGGCGGTGTTGGAGCCCAGGGAATGCAGGAGAATCAGAGTGTAGGCTGAGGCCTAATTGGAGCAAGTTGAAAGGGAACCTTTAACCCCCCCAGGCGTTTGTAACTGAAAGAGCCACCTTGTGCAGCACTAATGCTGCACAAGGAAATGGTGGCTCTTTTAATGATGCTCCTTGCAAATGCAGAACTAAACACTTATAAAATGTATCCCCTCATACCGTGAAACCGTCCCGGAGGTGGGACTTTCCTTCGTAATTTGACGCAGCACAGCCGCCATTCCTACCCCCTTGGCGCCAGGCGCCGCCTCCTCAGCGTTGTTTGACTCTGTCCCGCAGCCTACGCTGTTATGTTAAACCTTGGGCATGCGCAGTTAGCGCTGCCCGTCTTCTGACATCATTTGGTGTCGGGCTGACTGCGCCTGTGCGGCCGCACTGCCAGAGATCCTCGCTCGCAGTGACTTCTGATGTAATCACACTGTGGGGCTGGGATTCATGGGCATGTGCAGTGCATATCTTCGCCTCTCACTCATCTTCTTCCGCCTTCTTCAGACTGTGCAGCATCACGGCTGTGGCATGTGATTAGGGATCAGCTGACGCCGCACAGTCTCAAGAAGGCATAGGAAGATGAGTGAAAGCCTGAGGTGAAGATATGCACAGTGCATGCCCATAAATCAGAGCCCCACAGTGTGAATAAATCAGAAGACACTGCGAGGCGGGATCTCTGGCAGCGCGGCCGCACAGACGCAGTCAGCCTGACACCAAATGAAGTCAGAAGATGGGCAGCGCTAACTGCGCATGCTCAAGGTTTAACATAACAGCGCAGGCTATGGGACTGATTCAAACAATGCTGAAGAGGCTGCGCCCGGTGCCAAGGGGGTAGGAATGACAGCTGTGCTGCGTCTCATTACAAAGGAAAGTCCCACCTCCGAGACGGTTTAACGGTATGAGGGGACACATTTTATAAGTGTTAAGGTCAGCGTGTGCAAGGAGAATAACTAAAAGAGCCACCTTTTCCTTGTGCAGCATTATTGCTGCACAAGGTGGCTCTTTCAGATACAAGCGCCTGGGGGGAGGGGACAGGTTCCCTTTAATTTCTATTGTAGTGTCAGCGTGGCGGTCGCAGGACACATTGCCGGATACACAGCAGGGGAGGAGCTGACGTTACTCAACCCCACTAACACAGGAGTGAGTGTTTTTCTCAGTGCAGACAGCACTTCCGAGCACCAACTGGTGGTGTTGGAGCCCAGAATCAATCGGGGTGTAGGCCGAGGCCTGCGCTCGAGGCAGTCTAATATCTGTTAGGCCGGCGTCACACTAGCAGTATTTGGTCAGTATCTTACATCAGTATTTGTAAGCCAAAACCAGGAGTGGAACAATCAGAGGAAAAGTATAATAGAAACATATGCACCACTTCTGCGTTTATCTCCCACTCCTGGTTTTGGCTTACAAATACTGATGTTAAATACTGACCAAATACTGCAAGTGTGACGCCAGCCTTATAGTGTCAGCGTGGCGGTCGCAGGACACATTGCCGGATACACAGCAGGGGAGCAGCTGACGTTTCTGAACCCCACTAACACAGGAGCGAGTGTTTTTCTCTGTGCAGACAGCACTTTTGAGCACCAAATGGCGGTGTGGGAGCCCAGCGTCAATTCGGGTGTAGGCCGAGGCCTGCAATCGAGGCAGTTTAATATCTGTTGTAGTGTCAGCGTGGCGGTCGCAGGACACATTGCTGGATACACAGCAGGGGAAAAGCTGACGTTTCTGAACCCCACTAACACAGGAGCGAGTGTTTTTCTCTGTGCAGACAGCACTTCCGAGCACCAACTGGCAGTGTTGGAGCCCAGCGTCAATCAGGGTGTAGGCCAAAGCCTGAATTGGAGCCTGTTTAATATCTGTTGTAGTGTCAGCGTGGCGGTCGCAGGACACATTGCTGGATACACAGCAGGGGAACAGCTGACGTTACTGAACCCTACTAGCACAGGAGCGAGTGTTTTTCTCTGTGCAGACAGCACTTCCAAGCACCAACTGGGGGTGTTGGAGCCCAGGGTCAAGCAGGGTGTAGGCCGAGGCCTGCACTCGAGGCAGTTTAATATCTGTTATAGTGTCAGCGTGGCGGTCGTAAGACACATTGCCGGATACACAGCAGGGGAGCAGCTGACGTTACTGAACCCCACTAACACAGGAGTGAGTGATTTTCTCTGTGCAGATAGCACTTCCGAGCACCAACTGGCAGTGTTGGAGCCCAGCGTCAATCAGGGTGTAGGCCGAGGCCTGAATTGGAGCCTGATTAATATCTGTTGTAGTGTCAGCGTGGCGGTCGCAGGACACATTGCCGGATACACAGCAGGGGAACAGCTGACTTTACTGAACCCCAATAACACAGGAGCGAGTGTTTTTCTCTGTGCAGACAGCACTTCCGAGCACCAACTGGCGGTGTTGGAGCCCAGGGTCAATCAGGGTGTAGGCCGAGGCCTGAATTGGAGCCTGTTTAATATCTGTTGTAGTGTCAGCGTGGCGGTCGCAGGACACATTGCCGGATACACAGCAGGGGAACAGCTGACATTACTGAACGCCACTAACACAGGAGTGAGTGTTTTTCCCTGTGCAGACAGCACTTCCGAGCACCAACTGGCAGTGTTGGAGCCCAGGGTCAATCAGGGTGTAGGCGGAGGCCTGAATTGGAACTTTTTTAATATCTGTTGTAGTGTCAGCGTGGCGGTCGCAGGACACATTGCCGGATACACAGCAGGGGAACAGCTGACGTTACTGAACCCCACTAACACATTAGCGAGTGTTTTTCTCTGTGCAGACAGAACTTCCGAGCACCAACTGGTGGTGTTGAAGCCCAGGGTCAATCAGGTGTAGGCCGAGTACTGAATTGGAGCCTGTTTAATATCTGTTGTAGTGTCAGCGTGGCGATCGCAGGACACATTGCCGGATACACAGCAGGGGAACAGCTGACGTCACTGAACACCAGTAACACGGCAGCAAGTGTTGACTGTGCAGACGGCACTACCGAGCAGCAACTGGCGGTGTTGAAGCCCAGGGAATCCAGGAGAATCAGAGTGCAGGCCGAGGCCTAATTGCAGCAATTTGAAAGGGAACCTTTAACCCCCCCAGGCATTAGTAACTGAAAGAGCCACATTGTGCAGCAGTAATGCTGCACAAGCAAAAGGTGGCTCTTTTAGTTCTGCTCCTTGCACACGCTGAACTAAATGCTTATAAAATGTGTCCCCTCATACTGTGAAACCGTCCCGTAGGTGGGATTTTCCTTCGTAATGAGACGCAGCACAGCCGTCATTCCTCCCCCTTGGTGCCATGCGCCGCCTCCTCAGCATTGTTTGAATCAGTCCCGTAGCCTGTGCTGTTATGTTAAACCTTGAGCATGCGCAGTTAGCGCTGCCCGTCTTCTGACATCATTTGGTGTGAGGCTGACAGCGGCTGTGCGGCCGCACTGCCCGAGATCACAGCCCGCAGTGTCTTCTGATTAACTCACACTGCGGGGCTGGGATTCATGGGCATGCTCAGTGCATATCTTCCCCTCTCACTCATCTTCCGGCTTCTTCAGACAGTGATTAGGCATGTGATTAGGGATCAGCTGACGGTGCACAGTCTGAAGGAGGCGGAAGGAGATGAGTGAAAGGCAAAGATATGCACAGGGCATGGCCATGAATCCCAGCCCCACAGTGTGAATAAATAAGAAGACACTGCGGGGCGGGATCTCGGGCAGCGCGACCGCACAGGAGCAGTCAGCTTCACATCAAATGATGTCAGAAGACGGGCAGCGCTAACTGCACATGCCCAAGGTTTAACATAACAGCACAGGCTCCGGAGAGATTCAAACAATACTGAGGAGGTGGCGCAGGGTGCCAAGGGGGGAGGAAAGACAGCTGTGCTGAGTCTCATTACGAAGGAAAGTCCCACCTCCGGGATGGTTTCACAGTATAAGGGGACACATCTTTTATAAGTGTTAAGTTTAGCGTGTGCAAGGAGCAAAACTAAAAGAGCCACCTTTTCGTGGTGCAGCATTTTTGCTGCACAAGGTGGCTCTTTCAGTTACAAACGCCTGGGGGGACAGGTTCCATTTAATTTCTGTAGTAGTGTGAGTGTGGAGGAATGGAGGAAGCAGGAGCAATTGCCAGATACACAGCAGGTGATCAGCTGACGTTACTGAAACCCAATAACACTGGGTCATGTGTTGACTGTACAGACAGCACTTCTGAGCTGCAACTGGCGGTGTTGGAGCCCAGGGATTACAATTCAGGTGGTAGAAACATAAACACAACAGGAGACCTGGATACTGTTGCCAACCAAGTATTTAATCTGGAAGAGGAGTGGCAAATTCCTGCGAGATCCAGGCCTGGTTCATTTTCAGAAAAGTAAGCCGGTCAACGTTATCGGAGGAAAGTCACATGCGACGGTCTGTTAGTTCACCACCTGTGGCACTAAAGACGTGTTCCGATAATACACCAGCAGCGGGGCAAGCCAGCACCTCCAATGCATACTGGCTAAGCTCTGGCCATGTATCCAGCTTAGAGACCCAAAACTTGAAGAGGGAAGAGCCATGTGGGAGTACACTGAGAGGGCTAGACATGTAGTCTGACACTATCTGACGGAAGCTTTGCCTCCTGCTGACTGGAGCCATCTGTGATGGTGTAGACATTTGTGGCGAGCACACAAAAGTTTGCCACAGTTGGGCCATACTGGTCTTGCCTTGTGCTGAGGCATTGCTTCTGCTTCCTGTTTGTGCTGAGCTTCCTCCACTGCCTCGACGCCCTGAGCTGCTTTGTAAAGCACTAGCAGCACTGCTCTCAGTTGGACTGGAGAAGATGATGGGATGCACCAGTGTGTCTTGGTTCTCCCGCATTTTACTCTCCCGTTTCAACGGTATTTTGAGGGTTTGTAAGTTGTCCCGTTAGCGTGGATCTAGGAGGGTGTACACTCAATAATCAGCCGTGTTGAGAATGTGGGCGATGTGGCAGTAGTTTCCCAGGCACTGCAGCATGAAATCAACCATGTGCTGCAGACTGCCAACTGGCCAAGAAATGCTGTCCCCTGCTTGAGGCGTGATCTCTGCCTGCTCTGCCTCACCCCACCCTCGCTCTACATCCTGACTACTGGAGATTTGTGTAACTCCCTCCTCCGTAAAGATGACTTCCTCCTTCATTGACTCCTCCTCATCCTCCTCTCAAAGTGTCCCCTGCCTAGGCCTTTGTGAGGAACCACGTTGCACAGACTGGCCAGAAGCAGATGGCATTTGTGACACCTCATCCTCCACCTCTTCCATAACCTCATCCCTTAGCACTTGCAGTGTTCTTTCAAGCAGGAAGATAAGGGGGACAGTCATGCTGACTAGTGCATCATCTGCACTGGCCATCCATGTGGAATCATCGAAGGCACGCAAAACCTGGCAGATGTCCTTCATAGTGGCCCACTCAGTGGTTGTGAAGTCTGAACGGCGCGCAGTGCAACTTCTTTGCGCCTGATGCAGCTGGTACTCCATTACTGCTGGCTGCTGCTCACACAACGGCTCCAACATATGTAACGCTGAATTCCACCTGGTGGGTAGGTCACATATGATGTGATGTTCTGGAAAGTGGAATCGGCGCTGCAGAGCTGCAAGGCGCGATCTTGCCATGCTGGAATGCCGCAAGTGAGCACACTCTAGGCGGACCTTGTGCAGCAGTGCTTCAAGATCCGGATAGTCCCTCAAAAAACTCTGCACGACCAAGTTGAGCACATTTGCCAGACAGGGGATGTGAGTGAGGTTTCCTAGGGCCAGAGCTGCCACCAGATTTCGGCCATTGTCACACACTACCATGCCTGGCTGGAGATTCGCTGGCACAAACCACACGTCGCTCTCCTGCTTGATGGCATTCCAGGGCTCCTGCGCTGTGTGGCTTCGATTCCCCAAAGAAATTAATTTCAATACAGCCTGTTGACGTTTGGCCATGGCTGTGCTCAGATTGGTCGTAACAGGTAAGCGTTCAAGGGGCAAGGTGGGGGTAGACCTTGACGGCTCCTGCAGCGATGATTCAGAGGAACTGGAGAATGAGGAGGAGGCAATGTGTACAGACTGGATTCCTGCAATCCTTGGTGTTGGCAGAACACGTACAGCGCCACTCTGAAGATCTCTACCCAGCTCCACAACATTTACCCAATGGGCAGTGAGCGAAAGGTATCGTCCCTGTCAATGGTGACTGGTCCACGCATCGGTGGTGAGGTGGATCTTGCTACTGATGGAGTTTAGTAGCGCATGTTTAATGTTTCCCTTCACATGCTTTTGCAGGGCAGGGACGGCTTGCCTGCTGAAATAAAAGCGGCTGGGCACGTTGTATTGTGGGACTGCCAATGCCATCAAGTTACAAAAGGTGTCAGTCTCCACCAGCCTGAATGACAGCATTTCAAGGGACAGTAGTTTTGCAATGCCAGCATTTAGAGCCTGTGCTTGGGGGTGGTTTGCCGAGAATGCCGGTGGCTGTAGACTGTGCTGGGAGTGTGAGGATGACTGAGAACGTGGTGCTATGGGTGGAATTACACTGGGTCTCTGGACAACAGTGGCAGAGGTTCTTCCATGGCGATCCTGTGAGGAAGCCGAACCTGCTGTGTGTGAGCTCGAGGAAGAGGCTACAACATGAGCTGAAGAGGTGGTAGGTGCCGCTGTTGGTTGGTGTTTTTGTAACTCCACCACGTGCTTGGTCCGCACATGTTTCCACATATTTGTGGTATTGAGGTTGCTGACACTTCCCTCTTTTGACTTTCTGATGACACAGCTTGCATTTGACAAAGCAAATGTCATCTGCAACTGTGTCAAAAAAGGACCAGGCACTGCAAGTCTTGGGAGCGCCCGTTTTGGCTTTTAGAAGAGGCATGCTCCTAATGGGTGCCGAAGTGGGCTCTCTGACTGCCTGGGCAATTTGGCAGGTGGTGAAGAGACAGATGGGTGCTCTCCAGTGCTCTGTGCCTGAGAGGATGTGGCACTAATTGAAGTCGATGCCTTAGCTGCCATCCATCTGACAACGGCTTCAAATTTGTTCTTCCCGCAGCAGCGAGGTACGGCGATCTCCTACAAAGCTGCACATGAAGGACTGTTCCCTGCTGAAACTGGGTGATGATGAGTCACCGGTGCCCGCAGCCGGCACAGAATCCCCACGTCCTCTCCCTGCTCCACGCCCACGACCACGTGCCTTACTCCCTGCCTTCTTCATCTTGGTAGACTGATAAAGATAGGCAGAAAAGTACTAAGGGCTTAGTGTGCTTATTCCTGAACAGCTCCTAACAGGTATAAGAAACACTAATTTTCTAAAGTGTGGACTAGACTTTAATATGAGCTAATGTGGCCTACACAACTGTATAGTGGAGTGTTTGGTGAACTTTATTAACTTTTTTTTCGCAGAACAGACTACAGAGTGAGCTGCACTCACACACAGACCGTGCAGACAGCCGTGAAAGGCGCTGCAAGGCCAAAAAAAGCTCCTCTATGTAATCCTATAAAGTGCTTTTCCACAATCTAGCAGGATACGGATGGAACGCCACTAATAGGATAAATTTGGAAAAATGTGCAGCAGGCAGCACTAATTGAGCAACGGATAATGGAATGGTATGAGGCAGTGATGCACCCTGAGCTGACTACAACCGGCTGTGGCGGCAGAACAGACTACAGAGTGAGCTGCACTTACACACAGACCGTGCAGACAGCCGTGAACGGCGCTGCAAGGCCAAAAAAAGATCGTCTATGTAATCCTATATAGTGTTTTTCCACAATATAGCTGGATATGGATGGAAAGCCACCAATAGGATAAATTTGAAAAAATGTGCAGCTGGCTGCACTAATTGAAAAACGGACAATGGAACGGTATGAGGCAGTGATGCACCCTGAGCTGACTACAACCAGCGGTGGCTGCAGACCAGACTACAGAGTGAGCTGCACTCACACAGACACCTTGCAGACACCTGTGAACAGCGCTGCACGGCAAAAACAAGGTTCTCTCACAGCGGTTGCTAAATTAGCCTGGGTAAAGCACAAAGAAGCAAATTGCTATCTCTAAACTGGCCCTCAGTCAGAACACAGCGTCCTGTCCCTAACTGAATTCACAGCAGAGTGAACCCAAAATGGCGGCGGCAACTTTTATAGTGCATCATGACATCATTTCAGCAGCCAATCACAGCCATGCCAGTAGTTACATGCCTACCATGCAGAACAGGATGTGCCCACACTTCTAATCATTCCTCATTGGCTGAATTCGGGCTCTTTGAATTATGGGAACTTCCGATTCCGTTATCCGATATACTGAAAATATTGGAATTCGGTATCGGAGGCCGATACCCGATACTTGCGGTATCGGAATGCTCAACACTACTGATCACTCTATTGTTTTACATGCTGCAGGCGTAGCTCCCAGGACCGATGTGTTTCTTACAAGTGTGGTCCTCTTTTTTTCATCTGTACACACTGTGTTTTAGCTGTCATTCTCCATTCCACCTCTCACCTTGCCTACATGAATTTATATATGTTTATACTATCTGAAATAAAATATTTTGTACTTATTCAATAAACCCCTATTTTGTATGGATTCTTTATATGGTAATAGTGTGAGCTAATTATTATATTTGACTGCACGTTATACATTTATTGTGAGAATCAGACTGCTCTCAGATGTCATCCGAGTGCAGTCCTATTTAAATAACTGGGGTGGACCCGCAGATCCACGACAATGAACCTCCAAGGGTGAGCTGACCAGATAGATCACCCCCTATACAGGGAGCGTTAGGGGCAGACCCAAGGGAGACTATTGCCGCAGAAGCCGGAACCCGGAGACAGGTAGTAGGAGGTACAAAATAGAGAAGCTAGGCGTAGGACGGACAGAGCGGGGAAAGATGAAGTACAGTTAGGTAAGAGCTGGGTACAGGCGAGACCAAAGGAGCACTGCGAAGGGGAAGACACAAAGGAAGCAGGACAGGACATAGACACCAGACTAACAGAGTACGGAGAGGACACTGGGAGGACTGGATTGGACGAGGAGACAAGGAAGCCTGGGAGAGACAGAGAAGCTGAACTGGCTGGACAAAGTGGAGACTCAAAACAGGCAGTGCAAAGACAAAGGTGGACCTGAGTCACAGAAGCACAAATGACAGACAGGCAAGGAGCAGAGGAAGGAATTGCCTTATATACATGGAGTGCTGGAGAACTTCCGGGTCACGGTCCTCCAGGATCACAGAGAGGAGATACAGAGCACCTGTAAATCAGAAAGAGGAAGTGCTGGAGTGGGCGGTGCGCACACGCACCCGATGAGAACCAGGGAGCAGAGAATAATGAAGGAGAGGACGCGCGCCTGCAGGAGGAGCGCGCCGCAGTGGGTAAGAATGAGCGGAAGGAGTGGCCATGACAGTACTCCTCCCCTTACTCCCCTCCTTTCTAAGACCAGACAGAAACCTGGATAAAATCTGAGGAGCTTGTATGTTCTCAAGGGGCTCCCAAGACCTCTCTTCGGGACCAAAACCCTTCCAATCAACCAAAAACAGAGTTTTACCTCGAGACTTTTTCATGGCAAGAATGTCCTTAACCTCAAAGACATCTGGGTCAGAGACAGGTAAAGGAGTTTGAGCAGGAGAAACATGGAACTGATTGAAAATGACAGGTTTTAGAAGGGACATGAAAAGAGTTGGGGATGCGAAGTGAGGTGGGCAATTTCAATTTGTAGGCAACATCATTGATACAAGACAAAACTTCGAAAGGAACTATGTAGCGTGGACCCAGTTTATATGAGGGGATTTTAAGATGAATAAACTTGGAAGACAACCACACCTTATCACCAGGCTGAAATAACGGAGGATCCAGGTGTCTCTTATCAGCATATCTCTTAGTCCTGGCCTGTGCCTGTTCTAACGCGATTTTTGTCTCCCAACAGACCCTGGAGAACTCCTCAGACAGAAGAACCCTGGAGAACTCCTCAGACAGAAGATCGGCCACAGGCACACCCGAGACAGGAAGTACTGGCAGAGGAATACCAGGATTTTGCTCATAGACGATAAAGAAGGGAGACTTGGAAGAAGAAACATTGATATGGTTATTGTATGCGAACTCGGCCCATGGAAGCAAATCAGACCAGTCATTTTCATGACCGTTAGAAAAATGATGAAGATAAGTCATTAGAATTTGGTTTGTGCGCTCTGCTTGTCCGTTGGTCTGTGGATGGTAAGCTGTAGATAAATCTAGAGTAACGTTCATTAGTTTGCAAAGAGCCCGCCAGAATCGAGAGGTGAACTGGACTCCTCTATCAGAGACAATGTGTACCGGGAAACCGTGAATCCGGAAGATATGAGTAATGAAGATTCTTGCCAATTCTGGAGCAGAAGGTAAGCCTGGCAAAGGAACAAAATGAGCCATCTTGGAGAATCGATCTACGACCACAAATATGACGGGATGACCAGAAGACCGGGGTAAATCAGTAATGAAATCCATTGCAATATGTTGCCATGGAGCCGAAGGAACTGGAAGCGGATGCAGGTGACCGGAAAAAGACGTCTAGGAACCTTGTTCCTTGCACACGAAATGCAGCGACAAAACCTCGGACATCCGGAAGAAGAGATGGCCACCAATAGTGGCGTGAAATGAGAGCAAGTGTCTTCTTATATCCCACACGGCCTGCCGGTTTAGAGGCATGACCCCAACAAAGAACTTGAGCTCTTTCGTTCTCCTGGACAAAGGTATTACCAAGGGGCAAGGAAGACATGCTAACCGGAGGCACAAGAATGATTTTGCTTGGATCCATGATGTGTGAAGGCTCCTCTTCCGCATCGGATGTGAGAAAAAATCTGGATAAAGCATCAGCCTTGAGGTTCTTGTCGCCGGGACGGAAATGTAATTCAAAGCCAAAGCGAGCAAAGAATAACGACAATCTTGCTTGTTGGGGGTTAAGTCTTTGCGCTGAGCGGATATACTCCAGATGCTTGTGGTCAGTATAGATCTTGAAAGGATGAACAGCTCCTCTTAAAGGGAACCTGTCACCTAAATTTGGCGGGACTAGTTTTGGGTCATATGGGCGGAGTTTTTGGGTGTTTGATTCACCCTTTCCTTACCCGCTGGCTGCATGCTGGCCGCAATATTGGATTGAAGTTCATTCTCTGTCCTCTGTAGTACACGCCTGCACAGTGCAATTTTGCCTTGCGCAGGCGTGTACTACGGAGGACAGAGAATGAACTTCAATCCAATATTTCAGCCAGCATGCAGCCAGCGGGTAAGGAAAGGGTGAATCAAACACCCAAAAACTCCGCCCATATGACCCAAAACCAGTCCCGCCAAATTCAGGTGACAGGTTCCCTTTAACAGATACCACCACTCCTCCAATGCCAACGTGATGGCCAATAGTTCCTTGTCGCCAATGGTGTAACTTCTTTCAGAGACGGAGAAGATCTTGGAAAAGAAACCACAGGTAGCCAGTTGTCCGGAAGAAGATCTCTGGGAAAGTACTGCGCCGGCGCCTACGGCAGAGGCATCTACTTCTAAAACAAAGGGCTTATTGAGCTCAGGTCGATGGAGTACAGGAGCCGAGGCAAAGGCTTGTTTTAGAGAGCAAAAAGCATCTTCAGCCTCTGAAGACCAAACGTGAGGGTTAGATCCTTTACGAGTCATGGCTGAAATTGAGGCAACCAGAGATGAAAAATGTGGGTTAAACTGCCGATAATAGTTTGCGAATCCGAGAAAACATTGAATTGCCTTTACTCCCTGCGGATGCGGCCAGTTAAGCACAGCAGACACTTTATCCGGGTCCATCCGCAAACCAGAATCAGAAATGACATAGCCAAGAAATGGTAGCGAAGTTTGTTCAAAAACGCACTTTTCGAGTTTGGCGTAAAGATGGTTTTCTCTTAGTCGAGACAGAACTTGGCGGATGTGTCTTCTGTGGGAAGCTAGATCCAAAGAAAAAACAAGAATGTCATCCAAATATACCACTACACTGGAGTAGAGTTGAGCGACTTTTACTTTTTTAGGATCGAGTTGGGTTTCGCGAAACCCGACTTTCTCAAAAGTTGGGTCGGGTGAAATCGGCCGATTATTGCGAAAAGTCGGGGGTCAGCCGAAACACGAAACCCAATGCAAATCAATGGGGAATCAAAGTCAGCAGTGAGTGGAGGACAGGAAAACACCTACAGTGCCCATTTTAATGCCAAATACATCAATTCGTATTTCTTAAGCTTGTCAATCTTAATTTACTTTATAATAATAGTTAGGCATTGAAAACAGGGGCTCATTTGGCTAAAGTTGTGGGGGGGTAGGGCTGGCTCAAGATTTTCGTGGGCCCAGGAAATGAGGAATACGTCACGGCGGTGGGGCAGGGAGAGGTAAGCATTTCAACTTTGCAAGTGCTGTGATCCTGACCAAGCAGGGGGGGCCCACTAGGTGGCACTGGCACAGTGCCCCTCATAGTACAGCGGTGTGTTTGACGGCGGGCGGCGCCTCCCACTGCCAAAGACACTTTTGCATACCATGAGGGGCCCTGTGCCAGTGCCAACGAGTATGCCCCCCCCACCTGATGAAGGAACCTGCACTTTAATCTGCACCTTACTCTTTGTCCCTGTGTAAGGTGGTACAGTATGCGGAAAAGGGAACCTGACTTTCAGCAGGGTCAGATTCTGGCTGTGTAGAGTGCAAGGGGAATGTAGTGGTCTGGGTCAATGTACCAGCTGACTCATCTAGCAGTGGCTGGCCAATGGGCAGGATGAGGAGGAAACACACATATAGACCCAAATAAGAAAGTAGGCTGAATGCAGTTCAAAATTGCTATCAGGAGTACACAGGTGGCATAGCTTTGTTCAGTGGAGGAGGACAACTGTTATGAGAGGCTCACACAGTTACTAGGCCCAAGTAAGTAAGTAGGCTAAATGCAGTTCAAAATTGGTAAGAGGAGTACACAGGCGGCATAGCTTTTTTCAGTGGAGGAGGACAACTGTTATGAGAGGCTCACACAGACTTAGTAGGCCTAAAATAAAAAAGTAGGCTAAATGCAGTTCAAAATTGGGAACAGGAGTACACAGACGGCATTGCTTTGTTTAGTGGAGGACAACTGTAATGAGTGGCTCAGACAGACTGAGTAGGCCTACAATAAAAAGTTTGCTAAATGAAGTTCAAAATTGGTAACAGGAGTACAGAGGTGGCATTATTTTGTTCAGTGGAGGACAACTGTAATAAGTGGCTCAGACAGACTTAGTAGGCCTAAAAATAAAAGTTGGCTAAAGGCAGTTCAAAATTGGTAACAGGAGTACACAGGCGGCATTGCTTTGTTCAGTGGAGGACAACTGTAATAAGTGGCTCAGACAAACTTAGTAGGCCTAAAATAAAAAAGTAGGCTAAATGCAGTTCACAATTGGTAACAGGAGTACACAGGCGGCATTGCTTTGTTCAGTGGAGGACAGCTGTAATAAGTGGCTCAGACAGACTGAGTAGGCCTAAAATAAAAAAGTTAGGTAAAGGCAGTTCAAAATTGGTAACAGGAGTACACAGGCGGCATTGCTTTGTTCAGTGGAGGACAACTGTAATAAGTGGCTCAGACAGACTTAGTAGGCCTAAAATAAAAAAGTAGGCTAAATGCAGTTCACAATTGGTAACAGGAGTACACAGGCGGCATTGCTTTGTTCAATGGAGGACAACTGTAATAAGTGGCTCAGACAGACTTAGTAGGCCTAAAATAAAAAAGTTGGCTAAATGCAATTCAAAATTTGTAACAGGAGTACACAGGCGGCATTGCTTTGTTCAGAGGAGGACAACTGTAATAAGTGGCTCAAGCAGACTGAGTAGGCCTAAAATAAAAAAGTTGGCTAAATGCAGTTGAAAATGGGAACAGGAGTACACAGGCGGCATTGCTTTGTTCAGTGGAGGACAATGGTAATAAGTGGCTCAGACAGACTGAGCAGGCCTAAAATAAAAAATATTTGGCTAAATGCAGTTCAAAATTGGTAACAGGAGTACATAGGCGGCATTGCTTTGTTCAGTGGAGGACAACTGTAATAAGTGGCTTACACAGTTAGTAGGCCAAAATAACAAAGTGGGCTAAATGGCAGCCAAAAAAATGTTCATAAATAAACTGGTGGCATAGCTAGGTACAGGGGTGGGCTCCTCTGCAGAGTAGCAGACAGTGGTAGTTGGCGCAAAGTATTAACTGGTCTAAATGGAGGCCAGGGCCCCTGTATATTTTTACTATCATCTATCATTTCAACAAATTTGTATTGGCAGTGCCATTGAAGGATTTAACAGCACAGACTACACAGTGGTGGAGCAGGGAGAGGAAAGTTTTGCAAGTGGTAGAGCACTGTTATGGCTGTGGGGAACACTCTCTCGTGGGCGGCGGTACTGGCACAGGGCCCCTCATATTACGATGGTGTGTCTGACTTTGGTTGTGCACCACCACCATCAGAGACACTTCATTGTACTATGAGGGACCCTGTGCCAGTGCCGTCGCCCAAGATTAGGCACACCCACCTGTCCAGGCAAACGGCACTCGCACGGGTGCTTGCGCCAAATGGTGACCACGGCCCTGTGGAGGGAGTCAGCCCATTTTGGGAGGTATAAAAATGGCCTATGGTGGACATTCAGCAGCTGCAAATGGAGGAATTGGAGCAGTCAGTAAGAGGAGGCCAAAAGCAAGACATTTTTTAAGGCAAGCTACGTGTCAGCAGGGGAAGGTGGGGCAAAATAATTTGAAATCCATGATTGGTTCATTTTAATGAAGGTTAGATCATTAACATTTTGGGTAGCCAGACGTGTCCTTTTTCGGTCAGTATTGAACCAGCAGCACTGAAGACTCTTTCTGATATCACACTAGCAGCTGGGCAAGCGAGCTCCTGTAATGCATATTCTTCCAATTCAGAGGCCAGGTGTCTATTTTAGATGCCCAGTAATCAAATGGGAATGACCTTTGAGGGAGAACATCGATAAGGGAGAAAAACTAGTTCGTAACCATTCTGGTCACTTTGAATCGATGCAGCAGTACCTGACGTGTCAGCGGTCGTTGCGAAATCACTCCACAACCTGGTCATAAAAGCCCTCTGTCCAATGCCACTTCGAATTTGTGCAACGCTAACACCTCTGCCATGTTGCCCCCTATGGCTCGTGTGAGAACCATCACCGCCGCTGTGTGCTGGGAATGCCTGAACCAAACGGTCTACAAGAGTTGCTTGTTTGGTAGCCAATATTTGCTCAAGGTTCTCATGTGGCAAGATATTTTGTAGTTTTCCTTTATATCGTGGATCCAGGAGGCAGGCCAACAAGTAATCATCATCGGTCATCATTTTGATAATGCAGGGGTCCTTTTTAGGATATGCAAGGCATACTCAGCATATGGGCCAATGTTCCAGGTTTCAATTCACTGCTTGTGCTGGGTTGAGGAGCACTTTCTTGCAAATTAACATCACTTGTGTCCCGCAAAAACCCTGTACCTGACATTGCAACACCACCAGTTTGTATTGCCCCCTGAGAAGCATCCTCCTCCCATAAATATTCATCCCCATCATCCTCCTTTTCCTCCTCTTCATCCGCCACCTCGTCCAGGAGAGTTCCCTGAGCAGACAGGGGCTGACTGTCATCAAGGCTTCCCTCCTCCTCGGCTGCAGACGCCAGCTCCTTAATGTGCGTCAAACTTTGCATCAGCAGATGCATTAGTGGGATGCTTATGATGGCATCGTCTGCACTTACCAGCCGTGTGCATTCCTCAAAACACTGAAGGACTTGACAGAGGTCTTGTAGCTGCGACCACTGCACACCCGACAACTCCATGTCTGCCATCCAAGTGCCTGCCCGTGTATGTGTATCCTTCCACAAATTAATTACAGCACGCCTCTGTTCGCACAGCCTCTGAAGCATGTGAAGTGTGGAGTTCCACCTTGTTGCAACGTCGATTATTAGGCGGTGCTGGGGAGGATTCAGCGATCGCTGATGGTTCAGCATACGGCTGGAGTGTACGGGCGACCGGCGGATGTGCGAGCAAAGTCTTCGCACCTTCAGGAGCAGGGCTGGTAACTCCGGATAATTTTTGAGGAAGCACTGCACCACCAGGTTCAAGGTGTGAGCCAGGGAAGGTATATGTTTAAGTTCTGAAAGGGCTATGGCAGCCATAAAATTCCTTCCGTTATCACTGACTACCTTGCCTGCCTTAATATGTACACTGCCCAGCCATGACTGAGTTTGATGCAAGTACTCAGCCAGTACTTCCACGGTGTGTCTGTTGGCGCCCAAACACTTCATTTGTAACACAGCCTGCTGACGCTTACCACTAGCTGTTCGACAATGGAACACCTCGTGTGCATCACTGGCAGCTGCGGATGGAGTGGTCATGCGACTGCGCTCTGTGGATGAGCTTTCTCTTCTGGAGGAGGAGGGGTGGCGAATGCCTACAGCCAACTGTTTCCTAGACCGTGGGCTAGGCAGAACTGTCCCACTATGGCTGTCCCCTGTGGACTCTGCATCCACCACATTAACCCGGTGCGCCATGATGGACAAGTAACGTCCCTGGCCATGCCTACTGGTCCATGCATCTGTTGTGAGGTGCACCTTTCCACTGACTGTTTGCCTCAGTACATGGACAATGCGGTCTTTGACATGCTGGTGGAGGGCTGGGCTTTTCTCGCAAAGAAGTGCCGAATGGGTACATCATAGCATGGTACTGCGTAGGCCATCAGGCCTTTGAAAGCTTCACTTTCAACCAACCGGTAGGGCATCATCCCTAACGAGATTAGTATAGCAATGTGGGCCTTCAAACCCTGTGTACGCGGATGTGAGGATGAGTACTTTCTTTTCCTAAGAGAGTCTCTTGTAGTGTGAGCTGGACTGGAGAGCTGCATATGGTGGAACTAGTGGTGGTAGTGGTGGACGTGGCGGATTGAGAGAGGGTTGGTGATGGTATTCTTGATGTTGGCCTACATACAGTGTTTCCTACCAATAACCTTGTGATTCCCTGACTGCTTTGGCCTTGCGACGATACCTCCACATTTGCTGCTGGTGGTGTCCTAACCGGTGAGCTTACAGTGAGGGAAGTAATGTAGCATTGCTGACTACCTTCATTCTGAGCAGGTGCACCAACGGTACGGGACGTTTGGTAGTTAGTCCAGGCTTGCAAATGCATGCTGGTTAAATGTCTAAGCATGCACGTTGTATTTAAATTTTGAAGATTCTTCCCTCTGCTAAAGGTCTTTGAGCATTTCTTACAGATAACTTTTGACTGATCATTCGGATCTTGGTTAAAAATTGTCACACTACACTCTTCCTACTATGGAATACCTTTTCAGGCATTGCATGCTGTGCTACTTTCACCGGAAGGCCACACTGTCCTAAAACTGTTTTTGTTTTTGACAAACGTTTTTGGCCTGATACGGGCCTGCCAGATGACAGCTGTTGCGATGTAGATGGCTGCTGCGGATCATCCTCCTCTGCTTCTGAGCTACTGGCAGCAGCACCCTCTTCCCCCAATGGCTGCCAATCTGGGTCAACAACTGGGTCATCTATCACCTCCTCTTCAATGTCATGTGCACCTTCCTCTGTGTCACCATGTAAGGTGCTATAGCGTTCGGGACAGGGCACCATAGTCTCATCAGGGTCAGATTCTGGCTCAGTACACTGCGAGGGCAATGTAGTGATCTGAGTCAGTGGAGCAGCATAATAATCTAGCTGTGGCTGTGCATCAGTGCACTCCATGTCCGATTCATCTTGTAATGGCAGTTAACAATTTCCATTTCTAACTCAGGCACGGTATGTGTAAAGAGCTCCATGGAGTAACCTGTAGTGTCGCCTGACGCATCCTTCACTTTTGGTTTGGGTGAAGGACACAACGAAACGTCTTGTTCCTGACCAGGAGCATCCACTGACGACTCGCTGCTTTTATATTTGGAACTTTCTGAAGAGGAGGCGAAAGAGCTAGGAAAACTTTTTCCTGCTGCTCCGGCTTTTAAAGCTGTTTTCCTACTCCCAGATAAGGGATCATTCGAGGCCTTGTGTAGCCAGACGATGACGCTGGCTCAACACCTCCAGCCTTAGGTGCTATTGTGCTTTTGCCACTACCACCAGATGCACCACCACCACCATCAGTACCAGCTGGCAACCACCGCCCCCGGGTTCTTCCACCAGACTTCCTCATTTTTTGGAAAATCTAACCAAATAACAACCTTTATATGGTACTGTAAAACAAGGTAGAAGGTGTATATAAACTTGTTGAGAATTTAAATCTCCCTTTTTTTGGGGAGCCTGAACCAAAACTCAGGCCCTGTGTATAAAACAACACAATGTAAGTGGCAGAATGTGGCTGGAAGATATATGAAAAAATACAGGGACTGTAGTACAATTTCAATCTCCCTACAATGATCTCAGGAAAAGTATGGCAGCAATAAAAAGGACTGCTGCACACAAAAGTGTGGACAAATAAACAAGATAACTGTGCAGAAAGGAGCAACAGGATTTTTGCTTTTAAAAAAGCAGTTGGTTTGCACAGCAGCGTGCAAACAGCATTGCAGCTATCAGTGAGCCTTATAAGGCAGCCTAATAAGCTACAGAGCTGATGCACAAAAATATAGACTCCACTGTCCCTGCAAAAAAATGGTGGTGTTGGACAGTGGAAATCGCTACAGCACAAGCAGTTTGGGGGTTAATCTTCACTCCCTAACTATATCTCTTCTTCTGATGAAGATGCAGCAACCTCTCCCTATGCTAAGATCAGCAGAAGTAAGATGGCGGTCAGCGTGCACGCCCCTTTATAGCCCATGTGACGCCGCAGAAAGCAAGCCAATCACTGTCATGCCCTTCTCTAAAATGGTGGGGACCGAGACCTATGTCATCACGCTGCCCACACTCTGGGTCCTCCTTCATTGGTTGAAAAATGGCGCTGAAAGCGTCATATGAAACGCGACTTTTGCGCGCCGATCTCCGACCTCATAGCCGATCCCACACTAGGATTGGGTCAGGTTTCATGAAACCGGATTTTGCCGAAAGTCAGCAATTTTTTTAATTTGTCCGATCCGTTTCGCTCAACCCTAGTGATGACCGTTCCCAGGCGAGCTGATCAGGTGGAACCTACCCCTATACAGGGACCTTTAGGGACAAGCCTAGGAGGGAGATACACCATGATAGCTTGTGCCAGAGAGGCAACCAGGCCCTGCATTTATCTCTGATGTGATTCATACACGGAATTTCCCATATGCCTCCTGAGGAACTATATCATGGGAGAGAAGCGCGTCGAGGCGAGACTACTGTTATCATGATATGAATACAGATAAGTTTACCAGTGTTTACTGGATTTTTTCACTATACATGTGGACTTATATTTTTTTGTTTTGGGCATGGTGCAATAAGTGTTTATAATTCTGGGACATAATGTTAGGGCTAGCGGAACGCACCAAATAATAAGACAGATAGAGTATGGTGCGTTCGCAGCCCGGGGTCCACCGTGCAGAGATGGAACCTGCTGCCAAGTAATGACGGACTATATGGCGGTACTCATAAGTATACACAGGTGGGTTAAACTTCACCCAGCGTGAAGGAAGCGATCCTGTTGCGTCACAGGACCTCGGTACCGCACATAGAGCGCGAGCAAGTAGTCAGCGAACTCAACCCCAACTAGGATTGAAGTCCGATTAGACCCTTGCTGGCACAACACCGCAACTGGGTGTGTAAGGAAACTAAATAACAATATTTAAGGCACAAGAGTGCATGCGGTGCCGCACTGACGAACGCCACTAACCACCCAGGCTTGGGTAAGGAAAGCACAGAGGAAGTGCACGGCGCCGTACTGGCGGTCACAGCAACTGGACGCTGTAATGTGTGATTCGTGCTGTAGGATAAGTCGGGCACTAGATAGCAAACATACACCTTCCGCGAACAGACATTCAATAGGGTAGGGGTATCCAAGGACGACTTGCACTCACAACATACACACATTAACAATTGTACACTAGCGCATGGCCGTGCGGTCATGCGCAGTTTATATAGTTGCAGCACAGGAAGTGGCCACAGAAACTTTGCCCTTCCAAGACCTGCCAAGAGGGCCAATGGAATGTGCTGCAGAGCCTGAGCACATGACCCTCGATCTCCAACGGGAGATCTTGCCCTGGGCATGCTCAGTGTGTGCAGACAAGGACTTAGTCCCAGAGAAGTCCGCTCGCTGCTGACCAGCACTGGCTTTAATGGCAGAAGCTGAAGAAGCAGCAGTAACTCTCTGTACAGAGTGAGACTGAGCAAGACGCTGGGACCGACGTCCCTGCTGAGCAGACTCCACTGCAGCTGGACAGGAATGGGAGACCGCAGCGGAGATGGCTCGAGATTCCCCCTGTGCAGAAGCGGGAACTCGAGACCTAACACATATATCTTGTATGTGCCTTGCTAGGGTTTATATTTACATTTTTGCTAAGAACCTCTATTGAGCATCTTTGAATGATCCTGGGATTTTTTCTCTGCAGAGGATATGTTGTAATATCTACTTATTTTCTATGTGCTTTGTTGAGGGCTACATTAATTTTAGAAAATCCTTATTAAGCATCTTTGAATGTGTTGCACCGCACTCTTTCTTTTGATATGGTCTGACTGAAACTAGGGGTCTCTCTAAAAATCACCCACTTTTGGTAGTCCCTTAGTCACTGCCCCCAGTAGTGCCCCTGCACAAATAAGGGATTCATTAGGGCTACCAGCGTTAGCCGCCGAGGAGCGGGCGCCATATTGCTTCCAAGAGGGTGCCAACCTCCGCTGGTAGGCCGGGACAATTTTAGGGACCAAGGAGTGTGAGAAATAATTATCAGAACAGGACTGCCTGATAGGAGTGTCAGACCATGAAAGATTAGTGATATATACCTAGTATTGATTTATGTTGGTCACGTTTATGTATAAGAATTTGCTAAGGGTCCCAATTTATAACCCCTGAGTGTTTAGGGTTATATCTGTAGAGTTTATTGTTGTTTAAGATAAAGTTCTATATTAGTGAGGGACTCCTTGGGCCAGCAGGGCCAGCCGCCAAGGAGCAGGGGCAACATATTGCGTTCAAGAGGGTGCCAACCTCCGCTGACAGGTAGGGTACAAGAAGGGATAAATAGTGTGAAAGTATCTGCATATGTCCCCACCCTTGTACAATTGTCTGGCTAGGTAAAATAGGTCCACATTTCATTCTAGTCGCTAGGTGTTGTTGTTTTTAAAGCCTGTAATTTTAATGTTTGGTTTTTGAATATTGTGGATAATAAACTTTAATTTTTTATGGTATTAGTTTTTCCAGTGAGCTTTTGTTGATACTAATCCTAATGATCTAGTAATATACTTTCTCGAACCAAAGGTACAGGAAGAGGATGCAGGAGCCCAGAGGGTAGTTGTCTCGAAATCTTGTTCTGTGTGCAGGAAGAACAGGACGCTGAAAATTCTTTGACATCCTGGCGCAGGGACAGCCACCAATAGTGGCGAGAGATAAGGAAGTATGTCTTCTTAGATCCAGCATAACTGGCAATTTTAGAAGATTGTCCCCAGCACAGCACCCTCTCCCTGTCATTCTTTGAAATAAATGTCTTACCCTGCAGTAAGGTAGCAAACCTCAGGGGAGCCACTGAGATGATTTTGTAGGGGTCAATAATATGGGATGGATATCTTCAATATCGGCCGATGGGAAGGACCTAGACAACGCATCAGCCTTAATGTTCTTTTCGCCTGGGCAAAAGTGAAGCTCAAGAAAAAACGGATGAAAAACAGGGACCACCGGGCTTACCGAGGGTTGAGTCTTTGGGCCGATTGAATAAAAGCCAGATTCTTGTGATCGGTGAAGATGATGGAGGGATGTACTGCACCCTCCAGAAGATACTGACACTCCTCCAACGCTAACTTGATGGCCAGTAATTCTCTGTCACCGATGGAATAGTTGGGTTCCAAAGTAGAAAATGCTTTGGAGAAGAATCCACAAGTGATCAAACAACCAGACAAGGACCTCTGGGGGAGCACCGCCCTTACACCTGTGGAGGAGGCATCCACCTCAAGAATGAACGGCCTATTAGTGTCAGGGCGATGAAGTATCGGCGCTCATGTGAAAGCTTGCTTCAGAGTCTGAAAAGCGTTCTCAGCGTCTGAAGACCAAACACTGAGATCAGCTCCTTTGTGGATAAGTGACAAGAGGTGCAAGGTCAACAAGGAGAAGTGGGGCACGAACTGCCTGTAATAGTTCATGAAACCGAGGAATCTTTGGATGGCCTTCACCTCGAGGACTCGCGGCCAGTTGAAGATGGCTGTCACCTTCTCAGAATCCATCTTTAAACCAGAGTCAGAGATGAAGTACCCCCCAAAAAACAGGGATGCCTGTTCGAAGATACACTTTTCATACTTGGCATAGAGACGATTCTCTCAGAAAAGAAGTAACACTTGACGATCATTCCATCTATGGGTAGGCAGATCCGGAGAAAAAACGAGAATGTCGTCGAGGTACACCACAATGCCAGAATACAAGAGATCCCAGAACACATCATTAATAAACTCCAGAAACACTGCAGGAGCATTGCAGAGACCGAAGGGCATGACCAAATATTCGTAGTGCCCATTCTGTGTGTTGAATGTGTCTTCCACTCTTCTCCAGCACAGATACGGACCAAATTGTAGGCCCCTTGGAGGTCAAGCTTAGTAAAGATTCTCACTCCTTGCCGGCGATCAAAGAGCTCAGGGATGAGCTGCAGTGGGTTTTTGTTCTTAACAGTAATTTCATTGAGCCATCTGTAGTCAATGCAAGGATGAAGTGAGCCATCTTTCTGTTTGACAAAAAAGAATCCAGCGCCAGTGGGAGAAGAAGATTTTCAGATAGTCTTTGGCCAGGTTCTCCTTAATATGCTCCGACATTGCTTGTGACTCAACTGGAGAGAGCAGAGACATTCTACCCCTGGGAGACGTAAAGCCAGGAATGAGTTCAATCGGCCAATCATGTGGCTGATGTGGGGGAAGGCTCTTCGCCTCCATCTTCCAAAAGACATCTGCGAAGGACCAATAAATGACTGGTAATCTGCCCAGAGCGAAGATGGGACGAGAAATTTTGACAGGGTGAATAGATAACAGGCATTAATCATGGCAGTGCTGACCCCAATGAAGAATGTTCCCCGAGTGCCAGTCCAGGATAGGTTCATACGCCCTCAGCCAAGGCAGCCCGAGAAGAATTGCTTGGTACAAATTGGGCAAGACATAGAATGCGATTCTCTCGCGATGCAGAGCCCCCACCTGCAACTCCACCTCTTCTGTAATCTTTGTGGTGGTCTCTTGTAAAGGCCTTCCATCCACAGAGGAAATCAGATGCAGCTCCGTAACAAACTTGACAACCTCCAGATTAATGAAGTTGTCTGCCACCCCAAATCCGAATACGTCAACTCCGAGTAGCACCCATTCACAGAAGTTATCTGGACAGACATACTAGTTTGGATGTGCCAGTCGTTTTTCTGTCATTTCTGTTAGCTTACTGACTGAGCACTCCTCCATTCACCATCTGGTTTTTAATTACATCTAATCACACTTGGGAGGTCAAATACCCATCAGTTTAATGAGACCACCTTGACGATGGTTGATGGGCTCACACTATTTGACCCAAATTCTGTGCTAAGCATCTCAAAAAATGTTTCCTCATGTTCAAAAAACCATTTTGCTATTCATATTTCATGTATTTCATATTTGACGTGTTTTGGCACGATAGAGTGCAACCTTTTTTTATATATTATATATGGAGGTAACTGCTCCTGGTATGCACCTATTCAAACTAGTTTGGATGTGCCAATCATTTTTCTGTCATTCACAGAAGTTATCTGGACAGACATAGTTAAGGCTAGAGAGGTGTCACACACACCCAAGGAGGCCTCTCCTACCAGACCAAGGTGAAGGAGTTTCCCGGCGGAACGGGGCAGGAACAGAGTAAATGAAAGGCACTACCACAATGAAAACAAAGCTTTGTGCGACCCTCTCTCTTCGATTCTGATCCGACATCTTGACCTGATCCACCTGCATAGGTTCAGGAGCAGGAATGGAAGGAGACATCATAGATCACGGGTTGAGAGATACTGTATATTGATGGAAGAAACCGGACGATTGTATCTCCTCTCCCGAACGGACTCACAGGAGCGCTCCTGGAAGCGTAGGTCAATACGTGTGGCCTGAGAGATTAAATCCTTCAGGGAGGTTGGAGTATCCCGACCTGCCAATTCATCCTTAATTCGACCCGACAACCCACACCAGAATGCTCCGACCAGAACCTCATTATTCCACCCCAGCTGCGAGGACAGAGTATGAAAATGAATAGCATATTGCCCGACCGTAATGGAACCTTGGTGGAGATTAAAGAGAGCCACAGTGGCCGAGGCTACACGACCTGGGTGGTTGAACACTTTGCAAAAGATCTCTAAAAAGGGAGACAATTGAGAGGTTATGGGATCATCACATTCCCACAAGGGATTTACCACAGCCTCGCCCTCCAAATGTGAAACCACGAACGCCACTTTTGCCCGATTGGTGGGGTATTGGTGCGGCAATAATTCAAAATGTGAGCGGCATGGATTTTAAAAACCCTGACACAGCACGGGGTCACCATTATACTGGGGTGGTTTACCAGGACAGGGTGGAGGATGCGGAGAGGGATCTGGGTTACATGACTGAGCCTGAGCAGAGGCTGCGGCAGCAGACAGAAGGGAGAGCAGACGGTCATCCACTGAAGCCATATAACTTAATATGTAAGTCTGTGTGTCACGCTGCTGAACTAGCTCCTGTTGGAGACTGGCGAGCTGGGAGGCATTCCCAGGGTCAGAAGCCTGTAAATAGGACAATCGAGATTCCATGGACTTCATGAATGACATTATACACATCTTATTCTCTCGCAAGTACACCAACTCCTTCTGAGGGGCAGCCGAGGCACCTGCGGGGTCCATGGACTGATTGCTCTGTTATGATTCCTGAAGTGGACCCACTGGATCACAGTGACGACTCTTCCCAAGTGAACTGAAAGGTGGAACCGACCCCTATACAGGGACCGTTAGGGACAAGCCTAGAGGGAGATAAACCGTTATAGATTATGCCAGGACCGGGAATGGTTGGTCACAGAGGCAACTGCTGTCGTACCATTAGAGAACCCTCTAACACCATCCAGGGACACAGCTGGGGGTGATGTTAAAATCAATGACACTCTCACAAAACAGCAGTGATGGGAGGTTCGAGTTTTGGTACAATGGAAGACGGACATATTCTCAGAACTGCCAGGTCAGACCTCGGTGGTCCACCATGACATTGTCACCGAACCTCAGGTTAGGGTACAGATTAAACCGTACTGAGTGCCAGAAACCCGGAGGCAAACCATTGCAGCTGAAGTGAAGCAAATGCTCCAGTTAGGAGTCATCAAGGAATCCTGGAGTGAGTGGGCTGGCCCCATTGTACTAATTCCAAAGATAGATGAGTCATTACTGTTCTGTAATGTCTTCAGGGAATTGAATGAGATATATAAGTTTGACCTCTATCCAATGCCCCTGGTGGACGAGCTAATTGACAGACTGGGGGACGCCCAGTTCTTCACCACGCTCGATCTCACCAAAGGTTATTGGCATGTCCCACTGATAGAATCGGCAAAAGAAAAGACTGCCTTTATGACACCACAGGGTTTCTATCACTAGGTCGACTTGCCTTTTGGATTACATGGGGCTCCGGCCACATTCCAGAGGCTGACGGACATAGTGCTAGAGCCTCATCGGAAGTACGCATCGTCATATTTAGATGACATTGTCATCTTTAGTACCAACTGGAATACCCACTTGTTCCAGGTACAAACAGTGCTGGATTCTCTCAGAATCGTGAGGTTAACAGCAAACCCAAGAAAATGTGTGATAGGACTCACATCAAACCCCAAATAAATAATAATTTATCTGACGGAATGATGCGCCGATGCGAGTGGCCCCGGCGGCAGTGCGCATGCGCCTCCATGCCAACCAGTGTTTAGACATCCCTGAATGTACATACATCAGATTTAAATTGTGGGAGTAAGCTATATAATGACCTCTCCTTTTTTTCTGACCTCTGACCAGGATAAAATAGGACCTCCTTGTGTTGCCGTGGATACCGCGACATATGATACTTGGCACATACCTAGTTTGGGTCACAGTATACCTTAATGCATGTCACTGACCACCTACCCTCTGGGCTACACCCTTTAGCTGATCTTAGGCTACTGTTTGTGTTCTACTCACACTAGCATCTAAAAATTAAGCCTAGTACACTGATGAAGGTCTATCACGCCCAAAGCGTTTGTAACTAGTGGCTACTGTATGTATTAAATTTTGATTTTTGCACCAAAAATCCTTGCGTGTGCCCGGTATTTGATACTTACCTTTTTTTCAGTGACTAATAGTTTCTACATCTGTCCATGGTATTTATATGTCCCTTAAACCTGTCTATACATGACTAATCTCTACCTAACATCTATATGAATATCTTATCCGGAGTGAGACTTTCAACATATTTCAGAAAACTCCATGTTACAGTATTATCTGGAATTGAACAAAACATGGAGCATCTGACTGTTTGCTTTTTATTGTTGTGCTAACATATAAACTAACATCTGTCTTCTGTGTTTGCACCTGTTGTACTAATAGTTGTGTCTTGGATAATTATATCATACCTTAAGTATAATTTACTATTTAAAGCCATGTTATTATCTATGCATAATAGTATTTCGTCCATTGGGCAATTACCGTATATACTCGAGTATAAGCCGAGATTTTCAGCCCAAATTTTTGGGCTGAAAGTGCCCCTCTCGGCTTATACTCGAGTCACGGTGGGTGGCAGGGTCGGCGGGTGAGGGGGAGAGGGCGCAGAGGCATACTTACCTGCTCCCGGCGATCCTGGCGCTCCCCCTGCCTGTCACACTGTCTTCGGGTGCCGCAGCTTCTTCCTCTGTACAGAGGTCACGTGGGACCGCCCATTAGAAAAATGAATATGGACTCCACTCCCATAGGGGTGGAGCCGCATATTCATTTCTCTAATCAGCGGTAACGGTGACCGCTGATAGAGGAAGAGACTGCGGCACCGAAGACCAGCTGTCCGGGAGAAGAAGCGGGATGCCGGGAGCAGGTAAGTATGTCATATTTACCTGTCCACGATCCACACGCCGGGCGCCGCTCCGTCTTCCCGGCGCCGCTCCATCTTCCCGGCATCTCTCCGCTCTGACTGTGCAGGTCAGAGGGCGCGATGACGCATATAGTGTGCGCGCCGCCCTCTGCCTGATCAGTCAGTGCGGAGAGACGCCGGGACGAGACGCCGGGAGTTGCAAGCAAGAGAGGTGAGTATGGCTTTTTTTTATTGCAGCAGCAGCAATCAATGGGGAAAGAATGAATGGTGCAGAGCACTATATGGCAGAGCTATGGGGCAATAATGAACGGTGCAGAGCACTATATGGCACAGGTATGGGACAAAAATGAACGGTGCAAATCACTATATGGCACAGCTATGGGGCAATAATGAACGGTGCAGAGCACTATATGGCACAGCTATGGGGCAATGATGAATGGTGCAGAGCACTATATGGCACAGCAATGGGGCAATAATGAACGGTGCAGAGCACTATATGGCACAGCAATGGGGCAATAATGAACGCTGCAAAGCACTATATGGCACAGCTATGGGACAAAAATGAACGGTGCAGAGCACTATATGGCACAGCTATGGGACAAAAATGAACGGTGCAGAGCACTATATGGCAGAGCTATGGGGCAAGAATGAACAGTGCAGAGCACTATATGGCACAGCTATGGGGCAATAATGAATGGTGCAGAGCACTATATGGCACAGCTATGGGGCAATAATGAACGGTGCAGAGCACTATATTGCACAGCTATGGGGCAATAATGAACGGTGCAGAGCACTATATGGCACAGCTATAGGGCAATAATGAACGGTGCAGAGCACTATATGGCACAGCTATGGGGCAATAATGAACGGTGCAGAGCAATATATGGCACAGCTATGGGGCAATAATGGACGGTGCAGAGCACTATATGGCACAGCTATGGGGCAATAATGAACGGTGCAGAGCATTGTATATGGGGCACAGCTTTATATGGAGCATCTATGGGGCAATATTGAACTGTATGGAGCATTATATGGGGCTCCTGATTCAATATGGATATTCAAAAACACAACCTACTGATGCCTCAATTAATTTTACTTTTATTGGTATCTATTTTTATTTTTGACATTAACCGGTAGCTGCTCCATTTTCCACCCTAGGCTTATACTCGAGTCAATAAGTTTTCCCAGTTTTTTGTGGCAAAATTAGGGGGGTCGGCTTATACTCGGGTCGGCTTATACTCGAGTATATACGGTATGTCTTTTCTAGGCAATTTGAGTAAAACTATGTTCTCAATTCTATGCATTTTCTGATCCAAAGTATCCAGTTGGGTTCTAATTTTTATATGCATATTGCACATGTACACCTTTTCAGCACAAACACCTTATTCGGGATATGTGCGCATACGTGCTGTTTTCCCTGGGCTGACTCCTCTACACGTTCTCCTGTCTCCCGGCCTGTCAGGTTGCATGGCTCATCTGACGGGATGATGCACTAATAAGAGTGGCCACGGCGGCAGTGTGCATGCACCGCTATGCCATCCTGATTGGTTTTTATCGACCACATGCCTGGGTGAACTGGATATATATTTAGAGATACTAGACCTAACAAACCATGCCCCCTGACGAAGGAAAATCACTGAAATGTATATTTGGGACCGAGCTTCCTAGCGCACACCAAGTGAGATGCAGGGTAATTTATAACTTACCATCCCTTTGCTGCCTGTCCCTTTTTTCTTTTCTTTATACCTGGTCTATATAGAAATTACAATTTTGAGCCCTGTTACACCGTGGCTACGGTGCCGGTATATGTGTCAGTGTTTCGATGTCCCTGGAAGAACATACATCAGATTTAAATTGTGGGAGAAAACTATACACTGACCTCTTCTTTTTCTCTGACCTCTGACCAGGATAAAATGGGACTCTTTTATGTCTAACTATTAGGCCTTCATTTTACCGTACTAGTCATGGTTAGCATTATAGGATATTGACAATCTATATGCACTGCCTGCTATGTGTGTTGCGCTTGCTGCTCATGTTTATTAGCTTTGGGTCTACATGTCACTGACCTGTATTTAAATGTAATAAATTTTGGCACTCAACTTTGCTGAAAGTATTTTATTTTGGCAGCCACTTATACACAAACATTTCGGTCAATTAAATTGACCTTCTTCAGTATGCTTGCTGCTTGTGAGAAAACGTATATGTGTGGCTCAAATCAAAACCATACTATTCGGTCAGAGAAATAAATCTAGGGTAGATTGTGTTAGTGTCCGGATAGAACGCGGTGTCCGCCGCTTGTTCTGACCTTCTATCCGGACACTAACACAATCTACCCTAGATTTATTTCTCTGACCGAATAGTATGGGAAGGTCATCACTCCATAAGCCACTCTCCGGTGATCTCTATAGGATGGTGTGTAATATCCTCATTCATACTACCTCATAGGATCCAAAGTAGGACCCTTTTTTTTTATTTGAGCCACACATATACATTTTCTCACAAGCAGCAAGTATACTGAAGAAGGTCAATTTAATTGACCGAAACGTTTGTGTACAAGTGGCTGCCAAAATAAAATACTTTCAGCAAACAAAGTTGAGTGGCAAAATTTATTACATTTAATTTCTGGTGTGGGAACCTTCTTTGAGCACCACTACAGCTGTGCCACGTTATACCCTAATATACTGACCTGTATTTATACTTACATTTATACATCTCTGCTCAAATACCCGTTTATTCATTTTTAGTTCTATATACGTGTGTTTTCTATAACTCTTTTTATATAACCTTAAATAAATAAGTTTGAGGCCATCCATAACTAGCCCCAGCCTTTAAGCACAAAACAGGTGAGGGCATTCCTCGGCATCATTGGGTACTACCGCCAGTTTATGTACTACCCCTAATTGACCTGTTAAAGGGTTAGAAATCGGTTGTTTCCTCGTGGAATCCTCAAGCGTAGGAAGCATTCCAGTTCCTAATGTCGGCGTTACGTTGACAGCCAGTCCTCATCAGCCCCAACTTCACGAAAAACTTTATCGTGCAAACAGATGATTCTGAGGTAGGCCTAGGAGCGGTACTGTAGCAAGAGGTAAATGAGGATGAACGTCTAGTCATCTACTTGAGCAGGAAACTGACCCTGGCAGAGAATAATTATAGCATAGTAAAGATGAAGTGCTTGGCGATTAAGTGGGCCTTGAAGTCCCTACGCTATTATTTGCTCTGGCTTCAGCTTTGTTTGATAACGGACCATTCTACCCTTGTTTGGATGAGCAATGCAAAAGAGAGGAATGCTTGTGTCACCAGATGGTTCCTATCCCTACAAAACTTTAGTTTCTCAGTGGAACATCAAGCTGGGAAGTCGCAAGGAAATGTGGATGCCATGTCACGGGTACCCTGTATGGTGGCAAATGTTCAACCCCACAAGTTTGAACAGAGGGGGGATATGTGAGGCAGTGGGGAGGATTATATGCCTAGGTCGATATGTCTCCCCAATGATGCGCATTGAAGCGTATTGAGGCTGCTGGAGTGCATTGCAGTCACAGGCATAGCTGTCGCTGCAGTACAGAATAAAAGTAAGTGTGGATCTGGTCAGGTTATTTTTCCAAGGAAACTTTTAGGAAAACCTGTTAAGGGCTTTTATTTTTGGAGTGAACTACAGGATGGTAGTGGTGCAGTTTACTCCCTCCAGCTGGGTCTTACAAGTGGCCCATGGCCACAGATCCCATTTTTAAATCCCAGCAGCAAAGTTTTGGGTGTATCAGTGTTGGCTTTCAAGCTGCAAAGCAGGTGGCTCTGCAACATTTGGCTTATGTGTGCAGTGAATACACAGCCAAGGGAAGTGAACACATGGCGCCCCCACAGATTGACAAGGTGGTGCAGTCGCCGTCAGCATCCGGTCTCAGATACAGACTGTTTTTGACGCCCCGGCTGTGATACGGAGGATACTGGTTGTTTTCATTTTTAAGTTTTGGACATTTTGCTTTTGAACGTTTCTGGATTACTGCCTCATTGCCGCACAGTGTGAACACCGCCGCACTACAACATTATATATGAATATATATATATACAGTATATATATATGTATTTATATTGGATATAGCAGTCTATAACACAGTTATAGGTAGTGGAATGGGAGACAGAGAGTTGAAGAGGATGGTTGGAGGAGGTGAGGAACGTTGCAGCAGGACTTGCTACCTTTCCTGTCTTATTGCAATTATATAGTATCATCTAATATATAATTGCCTAGAATACTACTTCCTGCAATTTGTGCCAACTTCCTGTCCGGAGCTAATGTCCGGAGCTAATGTCCGGGGAAAATGTCCGGAGCTAATGTCCGGAGATAAGTGACGTCAACAGTGTCCAGTGTCTGATTGGTTGCCGCCTGCTGCGAGCGACCAATCAGAAACGTGCCGTACTGTGACACACTCCGCCCGCCATTTTGGTGTGATTTTTGAATTTTTACCTCACAGCAAGTTTCTACTGCGTGGAGGCGGGCCCAGTGTCGTTGCTCTTCAAGCTCCTGCCGAATTTCGTCAAAAAAATGATAATACCATTTACCAAAACTATATATATTTAGTTGTGAAGTGGTTCAGTGACATTTTCACACCAATTTTGAACTTTTGTTTGGTGTTTTCTCCATATACTGCCTATTATTCACTGACTGTTATACTGAGAGACTGCCGTTTATTAACCTCTTCTTTGCCACATTGGGTATATTGCTCTATTATTTGCCACATAAGGACATTGTCCATTATTGCCCAGCAATTTCTCTGCAATATAAACTGCCTATTTATTAATATCTGCATTCCTGCAAAGAACTATTGCCTATTATTAACTGGGTATTTTCCTACTACCTGACATTGTTCTTAAGCAAAGAACCGTTGTTGTGGCATTTGTCACAACACGCAAAGTTGTCGTCTGATGTCTTTCATCCCTCCCCTCATAAGCATGTTCATAGATCCTGTGTAACTGTACCTTAAATAACAAGAATTGTCAAGAGCTGGTGAGTGCAGCCATTTTTTGTTCTTTCTTACTATTATTTATTAATTGTATTATTTTTACATTTGAATAAATAAAGTATATATGGATTCTAGACTCCCGATTCTTTAGAATCGGCTTGCCATCTAGTCTAATATATAATTGCCTAGAATACTACTTCCTGCAATTTGTGCCAACTTCCGTGGCTTTGTCCGGAGCTAATGTCCGGAGCTAATGTCCGGAGCTAATGTCCGGAGCTAATGTCCGGAGATTAATTGCCTAGAATACTACTTCCTGCAATTTGTGCCAACTTCCGTGGCTTTGTCCGGAGCTAATGTCCGGAGCTAATGTCCGGAGCTAATGTGCGGAGATAATGTCCGGAGCTAATGTCCGGAGCTAATGTCCGGAGCTAATGTCCGGAGCTAATGTCCGGAGATAAGTGACGTCAACAGTGTCCAGTGTCTGATTGGTTGCCGCCTGCTGCGAGCGACCAATCAGAAACGTGCCGTACTGTGACACACTCCGCCCGCCATTTTGGTGTGATTTTTGAATTTTTACCTCACAGCAAGTTTCTACTGCGTGGAGGCGGGCCCAGTGACGTTGCTCTTCAAGCTCCTGCCGAATTTCAAGTATATATGGATTCTAGACTCCCGATTCTTTAGAATCGGGCTGCCATCTAGTATCATTATAATCTGATAGCAAATTTCTGATATACATACTTTCTTACAGTTTGATTATAAAAAGTGGCAATTGATGCATGTTATGTAATTACTAGGCGTCAATAGAGGAAAATATTATACATTTTAAGCATTCATTCTAATTTGCAAGCAAAAAGGCTATCACTTTTATATCATAATACTGTTTTTAACAAGTTAACATAACTGTAAATTTCTTAATTAACAGAACAAGAGATTTAGCAAGATACGTTCTTATTTTGAAATATTATTTTAATGACATTAAAGGGACACTGTCACCTGAATTTGGAGGGAACAATCTTCAGCCATGGAGGCGGGGTTTTGGGGTGTTTGATTCACCCTTTCCTTACCCGCTGGCTGCATGCTGGCTGCAATATTGGATTGAAGTTCATTCTCTGTCCTCCATAGTACATGCCTGCGCAAGGCAAGATTGCCTTGTGCAGGCATGTACTACGGAGGACAGAGAATGAACTTCAATCCAATATTGCAGCCAGCATGCAGCCGGCGGGTAAGGAAAGGGTGAATCAAAAACCCCAAAACCCCGCCTCCATGGCTGAAGATTGTTCCCTCCAAATTCAGGTGACAGTGTCCCTTTAAGGTGTACAATATGAACTACAATATTTACTCAAACATACAGAGTTTATTCCTATTATTTTTCATAACCTTTATCATTAGATCATGATCAGTATAACTAGTATTTTACTGTATTGGAATAGTCAATATGAATTCTTTGACATTTCAGATTTAGAGTAGGGATTCTTATTATGATAAGGAATTTAACTAAGCGGTCACACATTTGACCTAGTAAAATGAGGCTAAATGTACTAATTGGTATTGCACCTACCAGGTTGCCTTTAATAAAACATCTAAACCCGGTGAAGCATAAGATCAATAGCAGAGTATCTGATGTAAAAAGACAATACCAAACATCAATAACTGTTACACGATTACTGTACAAAGAAGATTGCAGCTCTTTTGAAATTGAAAGTTCCTACGGGGTAATAGAGGAAACATCTGTTTGTATTTGCTGTTGCTTTTAGGCTACTGCACAGCTCTACACATGCCACATCTGTTACATAGATGTATTGCTTCAGTTGTCACTGTATTAAGGTAATCCAATAATTTTCATATACCGTTATATTATAATAATATACTGTTCTTAAGTGAATTGTGATTAGTTATGAAAATCGCTTAAACATTAATTTAACTAGATAAACTGTTTCTGGCTTCTAAATTAATTGTAAAGGATAGCTAATGGATTGAGTCAGACATCAGGATTACCTTTATGGCATAAGTCAATGCATGTTTAACAAATTGATTTACATTGAGTGAAAGTTTGCCTAGCAAGATCCTTCCCTGCTAAAGTACAAACCACTTAGCAGACTGGACCTAATTACCTATATTATGAGATTACAAAACTGCAGTGATAACCAACCCAGAATCTACATATTTAAAAACAAAATTCCCCATCCTTTAACATACTTTTAGGCCATAGAGACTGATTACTGAAAACAACAAATATAGTTATAAGAGTGAGCAAATTAACATGCCCCATTAACAATATTGTGTGGTCTATAAAACATAATTTTATTAGAGATGATAAAATATGTGGAAATTCACTTGGATCATATTTTTTTGCAAATCATTTGACCTGAAGAGAACAGGCTCCTCACAAATTGCAATGCAGGAAAGAATAGTTGGCCCTTGTGAAATTTTCGCACATTGGTTGTCGGGGGCGCAGGCAATTTCAGGAAAATCAAGCTGGTCAAATGTTAATGTATTTAATGAGATGATTAACACAGAGATGTATTTATATATGTAGACCAACCAATAAATTGGTTTGATAAGTAGAAAAAATGTCTTGAGGTTGTGGTGCCACCTGCATGTTATTGTTTTTTCGGCAGGTTTCTGAAAATGAATTTTTAAACTGTATTTATTGATCAAATCATAAATGTGTGGTTTGTTTGTGTATTTTCTTGTTGAAGGGGGCAATTTTACTTTCAAATGGTATCTCATTTGTGTGTGTGGCAAAGTAATCCCCGAAAAAGCAGTGCATGTATACAAATGTGTTTGCATATGTGACTCATCATTTGTGTGTGCGGGGCGAAGTAATCACTGAAAAAGCAGTGCACGTTTACAAATGTAAAGTGGACATAAGTTTAATAGAACAATAAATACATAAACCTGTACACAAACAATCTACAGATATAAGCTTCCACTCTTCCCAGAATAAATTCCAACTATAGTAAAGACTCCGTAAGAGTTCTATTAACCCCTCTGTGACCTTGGACGTACTATCCCGTCGAGGTGCCCTGGGCCTATCTGACCCTTGACGGGATAGTACGTCCTGCCCTTTAATGCGATACCGCGACTTAAGTCGCGGTGATCGCATTAAAATTCCGACGCCATCTCACCTGGGGGGAGATGGCCTCGGCATCCAGGGCATTGTCGCCGCCCACCCGCCCTCTCGATCGCTGTGATTGGCTGTTCAATTCTGAACAGCCAATCACAGCCATTCTCATTGTTTCAGCCAATCGGAGCGGCTGAAACAATGAGGTCACAGGCTAGGATCGAGTACCGATGTACTCGATCCTAGGTCCGGTGCCTGGCAACGCCAGGCACCGGCAAGAACAGCCCGGATTGGCGCGATCGCCGATCGCATCGATCGCGCCAATCGCAGGGCACCGCGCGGTATTACCGCGCTGTGCCCTGCCGGAACCTGCGTGGATCGGTGCTCTAATAGCACCGATCCTAGGATAGGACACAGTGCAGGCCCAGCAGGGCCTGCAGGAGCCGATTGGCGCGATCGATGTCATCGTCGATCGCGCCAATCACAGGGCGCAGCGGCGATCACTCTGTGACCGCTCTGTGCCCTGCAGGTGACCTGGCTGTGACCTGCCTAGGATGGCGCGAACAGATCCGATCCTAGGCAGGTCACAGCCAGGTCACCAGGAAAGCTCTGATTGGTGGGATCGATGTTATGGTCGATCCCACCAATGACAGGTCACAGCAGCAGCATGACCGCTCTGTGACCTGTCTGTGTCACCTGCCTGACCTGTGTATGACCGCTCTGCAGGGTCCTCATTCTAGCTGAGGATTCCTACAGAGCGGTCATACTGCTGGATCTCCCTGCTGGATTTTGTGCCTGGATCTCCCTGCCGTGCTGGGTATTGTGGTGCCACAGCAGCCTGTAGCACCACAATCCCTGCTAAAGAAAGAAGACAACTAAACGTAAGTTTTATCCCTGATCCCTGCCCAATCCCCGTTCATCCACCCCAATCCCCGTTCATCCACCCCAATCCCCGTTCATCCACCCCAATCCCCCCTTCCCCCTCTTTTTACCCCCTCCACCCCCATTTGTGCCGCCTCCGTGCGCACATTTAGTAGCCGCCGAGCGTTGATTGGTGACGCAGTTCACCGATCAACGCTCGCGCTCGCTTTTTTTCCCTCGCCCCCGTTGCGCCAACTCCGTACACACATTCCGCAGCCGCCAAAGTTTGATAAGTGACGCAGTTCACTTATCAGAGTTTGTGCCTGCCGTTTTCCTTTTTTTTTTTTCACCCCCCTTTTGCGCCACCTGACTACAACCGTACGTTTTGATCACTGATCCCTGCCCAATCCCCACTTCCACCCCCATCTCCCTTCCCCCTCTTTTTACCCCCCTTTGCACCTCCTTCCGTGCGCCCATTTAACAGCCGCCGAACGTTGATTGGTGACGTAGTTCACCGATCAACGCTCGCGCTCGCTTTTTTCCCTCACCCCCGTTGCGCCAACTCCGTACACACATTCCGCAGCCGCCGAAGTTTGATAAGTGACGCAGTTCACTTATCAGAGTTTGTGCCTGCCGTTTTCCCTTTTTTTTTTTTTCACCCCCCTTTTGCGCCACCTGACTACAACCGTACGTTTTGATCACTGATCCCTGCCCAATCCCCACTTCCACCCCCATCTCCCTTCCCCCTCTTTTTACCCCCCTTTGCACCTCCTTCCGTGCGCCCATTTAACAGCCGCCGAACGTTGATTGGTGACGCAGTTCACCGATCAACGCTCGCGCTCGCTTTTTTTCCCTCACCCCCGTTGCGCCAACTCCGTACACACATTCCGCAGCCGCCAAAGTTTGATAAGTGACGCAGTTCACTTATCAGAGTTTGTGCCTGCCGTTTTCCTTTTTTTTTTTTCACCCCCCTTTTGCGCCACCTGACTACAACCGTACGTTTTGATCACTGATCCCTGCCCAATCCCCACTTCCACCCCCATCTCCCTTCCCCCTCTTTTTACCCCCCTTTGCACCTCCTTCCGTGCGCCCATTTAACAGCCGCCGAACGTTGATTGGTGACGTAGTTCACCGATCAACGCTCGCGCTCGCTTTTTTCCCTCACCCCCGTTGCGCCAACTCCGTACACACATTCCGCAGCCGCCGAAGTTTGATAAGTGACGCAGTTCACTTATCAGAGTTTGTGCCTGCCGTTTTCCCTTTTTTTTTTTTTCACCCCCCTTTTGCGCCACCTGACTACAACCGTACGTTTTGATCACTGATCCCTGCCCAATCCCCACTTCCACCCCCATCTCCCTTCCCCCTCTTTTTACCCCCCTTTGCACCTCCTTCCGTGCGCCCATTTAACAGCCGCCGAACGTTGATTGGTGACGCAGTTCACCGATCAACGCTCGCGCTCGCTTTTTTTCCCTCACCCCCGTTGCGCCAACTCCGTACACACATTCCGCAGCCGCCAAAGTTTGATAAGTGACGCAGTTCACTTATCAGAGTTTGTGCCTGCCGTTTTCCTTTTTTTTTTTTCACCCCCCTTTTGCGCCACCTGACTACAACCGTACGTTTTGATCACTGATCCCTGCCCAATCCCCACTTCCACCCCCATCTCCCTTCCCCCTCTTTTTACCCCCCTTTGCACCTCCTTCCGTGCGCCCATTTAACAGCCGCCGAGCGTTGATTGGTGACGCAGTTCACCGATCAACTCTCGCGCTCGCTTTTTTCCCTTCAGCCTTTTTGCGCAACCTCCGTACACACATCCCGCAGCCGCCAAACTTTGATAAGTGACGCAGTTCTCTTATCAGAGTTTGTGCCTGCCTTTTTTTTTTTTTTTACAGGTTTTTCTTCTCCTTTTAGCATTTTCTTTTCAGATAAGTTTGCACAAATCACTATCCCCCCACACATACACATACAGTTATCAATAAAGTGCACCCAATCACCATATTCACACAAAAATGTCCCGCTCGTCCCGTTCGTCCCAACAGCGCTATTCATTGGAGGAGGCATATGCTTTCCTTGCCTCCGACACTGATAGCGAGGGAGAGGATCCCACTTTTCTTCACTTTTCTGATTCTTCATCCTCTTCCTCCTCCTCCTCCTCTTCCTCCTCCTCCTCCTCTTCCTCCTCGGGTCCTGCGGAACCACCACGCAGACGCCCCAGGACAGAAGATGAGGCAGCCCCCACCACTCCTGAACCAGCGCTCCCCACTGCGGAACCCACATGGACCTCGCCCCCCGAAAATTACGAGCCACTGATTCCTGATTTTGTGGCAGAATCAGGAATCAAGTTTGACACCACGGGCCTCACAGAAACAGACTTTTTCAAAGTCTTTTTCTCTGAGGATTTTATTAACCTCATGGTGGAGCAAACTAATTTGTATGCTCGTCAATTTTTGGAGCAAAACCCCGGTACATCATTTTCCAACTGGTCTCCTGTAGACGCAGTTGAAATGATGCAGTTTTGGGGCCTGGTCCTCCACATGGGGATCGTGAAGAAGCCAGAAATGCGGCAATATTGGAGTGTAGATGTTTTATATAACACTCCAGTATTCCGAATGGCCATGGTTCGGAGACGTTTTGAGGCCATCCATAAATTCCTGCATTATTCCGATAATGCACAGTGTCCCGCACGAGATGACCCCAACTTTGACCGTCTGTTCAAAGTTCGGCCGGTCATCGAACACTTCAACAAAAAGTTTTCTGAAGTGTACGTGCCCAAAAGGGACATCTGCGTGGATGAGTCCTTGGTCCATTTTAAGGGGCGGCTCGGATTCCGTCAATACCTGCCCAACAAAAGGGCCAGGTACGGAATCAAACTCTACAAGCTGTGTGAGAGTGCCTCAGGGTACATCCACAGGTTTAGAGTGTATGAAGGGAAGGACAGCAGGATTGAACCCCCTGAGTGTCCTCCTGTCCTGGGAGTGAGTGGGAAGATCGTGTGGGATTTGGTGCACCCACTGCTGGATAAAGGTTATCACCTCTATACTGATAACTTTTATACCAGCATCCCACTCTACAAATCCCTCTCTGCGCGAGGTACCGCAGCCTGCGGTACTGTGCGCAAAAATCAGAGAGGCCTCCCAAAGACGCTACTTCGGCAGATGCTCAGAAAAGGTGAGAGCAAGGCCCAATGTAGCGACCACCTGCTGGTGGTCAAGTACAAGGACAAGAGGGATGTCCTTCTCTTGACCACCATACATGGTGATGGCAGAGCCCTCAGCACTGTACGGGGTACCTCTACACAGGTCTGCAAACCGGACTGTGTACTGGGCTACAACAAAAGCATGGGGGGGGTTGATCTCTCTGATCAACTCCTCCAACCATACAGTGCTTTGAGAAAGGCCAAGGTGTGGTACAAAAAGTTGGCCGTCCACATCGTACAAATGGCAATGCTCAACGCTTTCCTGCTGTTACGATGTGCACGCCACACCGATACGTCGTACCTTCAGTTCCAGGAGGTAGTGGTTAAGGCCCTGATATTTGGTACTCCGGAAGGAGAGGGCCCCAGTACTTCCGGAACTGAAGGTGCTCGTATCGTACCAGGCCAGCATTTTCCGGGGGTGGTCCCGCCAACCGGCAGAAAAGGTAAGCCGCAAAAAAGGTGCCGAGTGTGTTACAAAAGGGGAATACGCAAGGACACCATTTATCAATGCGACACCTGCCCCGAAAAACCTGGCCTGTGTATGAAGGATTGCTTCAGATTGTACCACTCCTCCATGCACTACTAATTTACTTTACAAGAAAGCGTACATTAGTTCCAAAAAGGGGGCACATCTAGATAAGTTCCTTGGGGGGGGTCTAGGTTCCAAAATGATGTCACTTGTGGGTTTTTTTTACTGTTTAGGCACATCAGGGGCTCTGCAAACGGAACATGACGACCGCAGACAATTTCTGCATTCCAAAACGTCACAACTTCCCTTTCGAGCCCCAACGTGTGCCTAAACAGTTTTTTCCCACATATGGCGTACCAGCGTAATCAGGACAATTTGGACAACAACTTTTGATGTCCAATTTCTCCTGTTACCTTTGGGAAAATTAAAAATTGGGGACTAAAATATCATTTTTGTGGGAAAAAATAGGATTTTTTATTTTCACGCCTGGGCATTATAAACTTTAGTGAAGCACGTGGGGGTTCAAATTTCTCACAACACAACTAGATAAGTTCCTTAGGGGGTACAGTTTCCAAAATGGGGTCACTTGTGGGGGGTTTCTACTGTTTAGTCACATCAGGGGCTCTGCAAATGGAACATGATGCCAGCAGAACATTCCATCAAAGTCTGCATTCCAAAACGTCACTACTTCCCTTTCGAGCCCCAACGTGTGCCCAAACAGTAGTTCCTCCCCACATATGGGGTATCAGCGTACTCAGGACAAATTGGACAACAACTTTGGGGGTCCAATTTCTCCTGGTACCCTTGGGAAAATTAAAAATTGGGGACTAAAATATCATTTTTGTGGGAAAAAATAGGATTTTTTATTTTCACACCTGGGCATTATAAAGTTTAGTGAAGCACGTGGGGGTTCAAAATTCTCACCACACAACTAGATAAGTTCCTTAGGGGGTACAGTTTCCAAAATGGGGTCACTTGTGGGGGGTTTCTACTGTTTAGTCACATCAGGGGCTCTGCAAATGGAACATGATGCCAGCAGAACATTCCATCAAAGTCTGCATTCCAAAACGTCACTACTTCCCTTTCGAGCCCCAACGTGTGCCCAAACAGTAGTTCCTCCCCACATATGGGGTATCAGCGTACTCAGGACAAATTGGACAACAACTTTTGGGGTCCAATTTCTCCTGGTACCCTTGGGAAAATTAAAAATTGGGGACTAAAATATCATTTTTGTAGGAAAAAATAGGATTTTTTATTTTCACGCCTGGGCATTATATACTTTAGTGAAGCACGTGGGGGTTCAAAATTCTCACCACACAACTAGATAAGTTCCTTAGAGGGTCTAGTTTCCAAAATGGGGTCACTTGTGGGGGGTTTCCACTGTTTAGGCACATCATGGGCTCTCCAAACGCGACATGGCGTCCGATCTCAATTCCAGCCAAAGTTAGCTTGAAAAAGTCAAACGGCGCTCCTTTCCTTCTGAGCCCTGCCATGCGCCCAAACAGTGGTTCCCCCCAAATATGGGGTATCAGCGTACTCAGGACAAATTGGACAACAACTTTTGGGGTCCAATTTCTCCTTTTACCCTTGAGAAAATAAAAAATTGGGGACTAAACGATCATGTTTGTGGAAAAAAATAGGAATTTTTTTTTTCACGCCAGGGCGTTATAAACTTTCGTGAAGCACTTGGGGGATAAAAGTGCTCATGACACATCTAGATAAGTTCCTTAGGGGGTCTAGTTTCCAAAATGGGGTCACTTGTGGGGGGTTTCCACTGTTTAGGCACATCAGGGGGTCGCCAAACGCGACATGGCGTCCGATCTCAATTCCAGCCAAAGTTAGCTTGAAAAAGTCAAACGGCGCTCCTTTCCTTCTGAGCCCTGCCATGCGCCCAAACAGTGGTCCCCCCCCACATATGGGGTATCAGCGTACTCAGGACAAATTGGACAACAACTTTTGGGGTCCAATTTCTCCTTTTACCCTTGAGAAAATAAAAAATTGGGGACTAAACGATCATGTTTGTGGAAAAAAATAGGAATTTTTTTTTTCACGCCAGGGCGTTATAAACTTTCGTGAAGCACTTGGGGGATAAAAGTGCTCATGACACATCTAGATAAGTTCCTTAGGGGGTCTAGTTTCCAAAATGGGGTCACTTGTGGGGGGTTTCCACTGTTTAGGCACATCAGGGGGTCGCCAAACGCGACATGGCGTCCGATCTCAATTCCAGCCAAAGTTAGCTTGAAAAAGTCAAACGGCGCTCCTTTCCTTCTGAGCCCTGCCATGCGCCCAAACAGTGGTCCCCCCCACATATGGGGTATCAGCGTACTCAGGACAAATTGGACAACAACTTTTGGGGTCCAATTTCTCCTTTTACCCTTGAGAAAATAAAAAATTGGGGACTAAACGATCATGTTTGTGGAAAAAATAGGAATTTTTTTTTTCACGCCCGGGCGTTATAAACTTTCGTGAAGCACTTGGGGGATAAAAGTGCTCATGACACATCTAGATAAGTTCCTTAGGGGGTCTAGTTTCCAAAATGGGGTCATTTGTGGGGGGTTTCCACTGTTTAGGCACATCAGGGGGTCGCCAAACGCGACATGGCGTCCGATCTCAATTCCAGCCAAATTTAGCTTGAAAAAGTCAAACGGCGCTCCTTTCCTTCTGAGCCCTGCCATGCGCCCAAACAGTGGTCCCCCCCCACATATGGGGTATCAGCGTACTCAGGACAAATTGGACAACAACTTTTGGGGTCCAATTTCTCCTTTTACCCTTGAGAAAATAAAAAATTGGGGACTAAACGATCATGTTTGTGGAAAAAATAGGATTTTTTTTTTTCACGCCCGGGCGTTATAAACTTTCGTGAAGCACTTGGGGGATAAAAGTGCTCATGACACATCTAGATAAGTTCCTTAGGGGGTCTAGTTTCCAAAATGGGGTCATTTGTGGGGGGTTTCTACTGTTTAGGCACATCAGGGGGTCGCCAAACGCGACATGGCGTCCGATCTCAATTCCAGCCAAATTTAGCTTGAAAAAGTCAAACGGCGCTCCTTTCCTTCTGAGCCCTGCCATGCGCCCACACAGTGGTCCCCCCCCACATATGGGGTATCAGCGTACTCAGGACAAATTGGACAACAACTTTTGGGGTCCAATTTCTCCTTTTACCCTTGAGAAAATAAAAAATTGGGGACTAAACGATCATGTTTGTGGAAAAAATAGGAATTTTTTTTTTCACGCCCGGGCGTTATAAACTTTCGTGAAGCACTTGGGGGATAAAAGTGCTCATGACACATCTAGATAAGTTCCTTAGGGGGTCTAGTTTCCAAAATGGGGTCATTTGTGGGGGGTTTCCACTGTTTAGGCACATCAGGGGGTCGCCAAACGCGACATGGCGTCCGATCTCAATTCCAGCCAAATTTAGCTTGAAAAAGTCAAACGGCGCTCCTTTCCTTCTGAGCCCTGCCATGCGCCCAAACAGTGGTCCCCCCCCACATATGGGGTATCAGCGTACTCAGGACAAATTGGACAACAACTTTTGGGGTCCAATTTCTCCTTTTACCCTTGAGAAAATAAAAAATTGGGGACTAAACGATCATGTTTGTGGAAAAAATAGGATTTTTTTTTTTCACGCCCGGGCGTTATAAACTTTCGTGAAGCACTTGGGGGATAAAAGTGCTCATGACACATCTAGATAAGTTCCTTAGGGGGTCTAGTTTCCAAAATGGGGTCATTTGTGGGGGGTTTCCACTGTTTAGGCACATCAGGGGGTCGCCAAACGCGACATGGCGTCCGATCTCAATTCCAGCCAAATTTAGCTTGAAAAAGTCAAACGGCGCTCCTTTCCTTCTGAGCCCTGCCATGCGCCCACACAGTGGTCCCCCCCCACATATGGGGTATCAGCGTACTCAGGACAAATTGGACAACAACTTTTGGGGTCCAATTTCTCCTTTTACCCTTGAGAAAATAAAAAATTGGGGACTAAACGATCATGTTTGTGGAAAAAATAGGAATTTTTTTTTTCACGCCCGGGCGTTATAAACTTTTGTGAATAACTTGGGGGATAAAAGTGCTCATGACACATCTAGATAAGTTCCTTAGGGGGTCTAGTTTCCAAAATAGGGTCACTTGTGGGGGGTTTCCACTGTTTAGGCACATCAGGGGGTCGCCAAACGCGACATGGCGTCCGATCTCAATTCCAGCCAAATTTAGCTTGAAAAAGTCAAACGGCGCTCCTTTCCTTCTGAGCCCTGCCATGCGCCCAAAAAGTGGTTCCCCCTCACATGTGGGGTATCAGCGTACTCAGGATAAATTGGACAACAACTTTTGAGGTCCATTTTCTCTTTTTACCCTTGGGAAATTAAAAAGATTATTGCTGAAAGATCATTTTTGTGACTAAAAAGTAAAATGTTAATTTTTTCCTTCCATGTTGCTTCTGCTGCTGTGAATCACCTGAAGGGTTAATAAACTTCTTGAATGTGGTTTTGAGCACCTTGAGGGGTGCAGTTTTTAGAATGGTGTCGCTTTTGGGTATTTTCTGCCATATAGACCCTTCAAAATGACTTCAAATGTGAGGTGGTCCCTAAAAAAAATGGTTTTGTAAATTTGGTTGTAAAAATGAGAAATTGCTGGTCAAATTTTAACCCTTATAACTTCCTTGAAAAAAAAAAGTTTGTTTCAAAAATTGTGCTGATGTAAAGTAGACATGTGGGAAATGTTATTTATTAACTATATTGTGTCACATAACTCTCTGGTTTAACAGAATAAAAATTCAAAGTTGGAAAATTGTGAAATTTTCAAAATTTTCGCCAAATTTCCGTTTTTTTCACAAATAAACGCAAGTTATATCGAAGAAATTTTAGCACTATCATGAAGTACAATATGTTACAAGAAAACAATCTCAGAATCGCTAAGATCCGTTGAAGCGTTTCGGAGTTATAACCTCATAAAGGGACAGTGGTCAGAATTGTAAAAATTGGCCTGGTCATTAACGTGCAAACCACCCTTGGGGGTAAAGGGGTTAAACTTGGACTATGCTGGGGCAGAAGGCACAGTTAGTATGGCTGAAATGTGGCAAAACTTTATGAGCACACCACAACATCCACCACCACCACCATCTAATACGGTCCATATTAGCAGGAAGAAGTGGTGAAACAACATGGTGTCCACACTTCTGCCCCATTTAACATCTGGGTCTCCAAATTGGACACATAGCCTAAGCGTGCCCTTTATGCCTTGGTGGTGGCCTGCTCTCTGGCAAGTGTACTGTCAGAATGTGTGTTTAGCACAGAAAAGTTTGTCATCACAGACAGGGGCATCCGCCTATCCACATCCAAAGTGGAGAAGCTAACATTCCGTAAAATGAGCCAGGTATGCATCCCTCAGAATTTGTCCATACTTTTGGATGACTAGACAACTTTAACAGTCTCACCCAGTCAGTCTTCAACTATATTTGCTATTCGTTTCATTTGGGTGCCTCCTTGCTAAATAAAAAAAACAATAAACTGTGTTAAGTAAGTTCTCCTCTGCCTCTTACACCTACATCGCCAAATCCACCTCCTCCACCTCCTCTTCCACTTGGACCCGGTTGTGGCTTGTCATTTAATTTTGAATTCATTCTGTATTCTTTGAAGTCAGTTCCCTATAAAAAAAAAGTGTTGATTTACTCCTCCCTTGCTTCTTCCACCTATACCGACACATCCACCTCTTCTTCGACTTGGACCTACTCCTCGTGGTTCTAGATAGCTAGTTTTAGTTTTGTAAATCTTCAGTTATTTTAACTGAGTTATATAAAGAAAAAAGAAAAAAAATGAAAAAAAAAATACAAAAAAGCTGGATTACCGAAACCTGCACCTCTTCCTCGATTAGACCTACACGTCATGGTTCAAGATATGTGGTTTTGTTTTGTAAACTGTAGGTTTTTTAAGTCGGTTCCATAACAAAAATAAAATAAATAAAAAAATAAAAATTAAAAAAAGTCTGAAGAAAATAAAAAATAAAAAATCTGTGTTGGATTGCTACCCCTTTGCCTCTTCCACCCATGCTGACTCATCCAGCTCTTCCTCCACTTGGACCAACACCTCATGGTTCGAGATAGAAAGTTTCATTTTGTAAATTATAGGTTGTTTTACATCAGGTTCATAACAAAAATAAATGAAAAAAAGGTCTGAAAAAGAGAAAATAAAATAAGAATAATAAAAAAAAAGTGTTGGATTACTCCTCCCTTTACTCTTCCATCTATACCGCCACGTCCACCTCTTCCTCCACTTCAACATACACCTTATTGTTATAGATTGCTAGTTTTTGTCTTGTAAATTATATGTTGTTTTAAGTCCTTTCCATAAAAAAACTGAAAATTTAAAAAATAAAAAACAACAGTTTTTGATTACTCGAAACTTGAATCTCAATTTGCTTAACTCAGTTATGCAGCGCCATTAATTCCACAGCACTTTTTTTTACATTATAGCCACTGTCCTCATTGGGGCTAACAATTTAATTTCCCTATCAGTATGTCTTTGGAGTGTGGTAGAAACAGGAATACCTGGAGGAAACCCACACAAACACAGGGAGAAGATAAAAACTCCTTGCAGATGTTGTGCTTGGTTGGATTTGAACCCAGGACTCCAGTGCTTCAAAGCTAACCACTGAGCCACTGTGCTGCCCTACCTCTTCCACCTATACTGCCATGTCAACCTCCTCCTCCACTCCTGCTACAAGATTCTTATTTTTTATTTCTGCTCTGCTTAGCGAAAGGGCAAGACACAGCTGTAGTGAAGAATAGTATTGGGTTTTGCATGTGCACGGTTTTCAAAAAAACACTCTCTTTGTGCACTCTGCACCGGTCTGTGATACTACCATGAATAAATAAACATTTTCGTAATTTTCAGCTGTGTCGGTAGGAGTGATGTGCGTGTAAACATATTTTTCTACTCTTATGCACCATGCCTGTGATTGTACTGTGCCAAAAGCTGCTGTGTGTGTATTCTTTAACCCATATCTGTGGAAGTACTTTTCCAAAAGCATCTGTGTGCATTCTTTAACCCATGTCTGGGAGTACTATGCTTTTAAGCCACTCTATGTACTCTGCAATCCTACCGGTGGGGGTACTGTGCCCATTGTAGAGATGTGACATTTTTACGCAACTTTCTCAGGGAAATATGGAAACATGCTCTGTGGGTGAAATTTGTTATTAGCTTCTGTGGGGGAACTTTGGCCAAAAGCATCTGTGAACTCTGCAGCAGTGTCGGTGTGGCTAAAAAATATTTTTACTCCACCTATGTTGCCAGGTTTAATGTTCATTAAAGGATGTAATTACTCATTGCAATTACAGAGCCTCTAAACTGTTATGAATGGCTATTGTCTCTCACAATATCAACTACTGCCTTCCTTGCATGTGGTACATGTTTCTCAAACTGCATTTCCCAAATAGAACTCTGATTTTCCTTTATAAGTGTATACTCTGCTTCCCCACCTGTGGGCATTTTGAGATTGGATGGGTGAGAGTGCCTTCAGTTCCTTCACTTTGTGTTTCACCCAGTCCCCTTTTAATCATGGCCCCAGTTCAAACAAATAGTAAAATAGAAACTGAGTACAACTCCATTATCCCTACCGTATATACTCGAGTATAAGCCGACCCCCCTCCTAATTTTGCCACAAAAAAACTGGGAAAACTTAATGACTCGAGTATAAGCCTAGGGTGGAAAATGCAGCAGCTACTGGTAAATTTCAAAAATAAAAATAGATACCAATAAAAGTAAAATTAATTGAGACATCAGAGTTTAAGTGTTTTTGAATATCCATATTGAATCAGGAGCCCCATATAATGCTCCATACAGTTTATGATGGGCTCCATAAGATGCTCCATATTAAAATATGCCTCATATAATGCTCCACAAATATGGATTATGGCCCCATAAGATGCTCCATACAGATAATTGCCCCATATAATGCTGCACATGGCCCCATAACATGCTCCATACAGATATTCGCCCCGTAAAATGTTCCACAAATGTTGATTATGACTCCATAAGATGCTCCATGCAGATATTTGCCCCGTATAATGCTCCACAAATGTGGATTATGGCCCCATAAGATTCTACATACAGATATTTGCCCCCATATCATGCTACACATGGCCCCATATCATGCTGCACATGGCCACATAAGATGCTCCATACAGATATTTGCCTCATATAATGCTGCACTTGGCCACATAAGATGCCCCATACAGATATTTGCCCCCTATCATGCTGCACATGGCCACATAAGATGTTCCATACAGATATTTTCCCCCATATAATGCTGCACATGGCCACATAAGATGCTCCATACAGATATTTGCCCCCATATAATGCTGCACATGGCCACAAGATGCCCCATACAGATATTTGCCCCCTATCATGCTGCACATGGCCACATAAGATGTTCCATACAGATATTTGCCCCCATATAATGCTGCACATGGCCACATAAGATGCCCCATACAGATTTTTGCCCCCATATCATGCTGCACATGGCCACATAAGATGCTCCATACAGATATTTGCCCCCATATAATGCTGCACATGGCCACATAAGATGCCCCATACAGATTTTTGCCCCCATATCATGCTGCACATGGCCACATAAGATGCTCCATACAGATATTTGCCCCATATAATGGTGCACATGGCCACATAAGATGCCCCATACAGATATTTGCCCCCATATCATGCTGCACATGGCCACATAAGATGCCCCATACAGATATTTGCCCCCATATAATGCTGCACATGGCCACATAAGATGCTCGATACAGATATTTGCCCCATATGCTGCTGCTGCGATAAAAAAAATTAAAAAAATACATACTCACCTCTCCGGCCCCCGACACTTGCTATAGTCACCTGCTCCCCGTTCCACCGCCGACCGCCGCTGTGCCTTCCACGTCCTCTGCACCGACGTTCAGGAAGAGGGCGGTGCGCACACTAATCGTGTCACCGCGCCCTCTGACCTGAGTGTCACTGTGGAAGACACAGCGGCACTGACAGTGGAACAAGGAGCAGGTGAATATCGCGCACTGCCCCGTCATACTCACCTGTTTTCCGTCGCTGCATGTCTATTCCCCGGCACCGCATTTTCTTCCTGTAGTGAGCGGTCACTGTTACCGCTCATTACAGTAATGAATATGCGGCTCCACCCCTATGGGAGGTGGAGCCGCATATTCATTACTGTAATGAGCGGTATCAGTGACCGCTCACTACAGGAAGAAGCTGCAGCGCCGGGGAAGCAGGGACCTGTAGGGACCGCGCCAGGAGCAGGTGAGCATAATTAGACAGCCCCCTCTCCCCTCCCCTGCTGACCCCTGGGTATGACTCGAGTATAAGCCAAGAGGGGGACTTTTAGCCCAAAAAAGTGGGCTGAAAATCTCGGCTTATACTCGAGTATATATGGTAACTAAAGTGTACAGGTGTGGTTGCCTGCAATGAACATTACTTTTTATCAAGGGAAACACTTTGGGCTGGCAGTACAAAGCCCCACAGCGGACTGGCAGCTGTTTTCAAAATCAATCTGCAAACTTTTTATCTGTGGCTGCTCTACCATATGCTACTGAAGATAAAAGTTTGTCTCTGTTGGGGAAATTTGTAAGCTGCTTCTGTATAGATATTCTGTCCCATACTCTGTGGGTGAAATTTTAAACTGGACTGCCGGTAGCAAGTCTTGCTGCTCACCACCAGCTTCATAAAAGATCATACTACCAGCTTTTCATTGGCAAAATTTGTAACATGAGCTACTGGATCACACATTTGGGAGCTGTGGGGCTACTGTGCCCCAATGCCTGTGGGTGAAATTTTTAATCAGCTTACTCAGGAAATTGTGGAAAGATGGTGTGTGGGTGACAGTTAGCTTCTGTTGGTGAAATTTGTTAACTTATTTGGGGGAAATTTCTGGGGTGAAATTTTTAATCAGCCTATTTTAGAAAGATGATCTTTAGGGAGAAATGTATCAACTTCTGTAGGATAAATGTGGAAAGATGCTCTGAATGTTCTGAGCTGCTAATGTAAGGGTACTCTGCCCCATGATCTGTGCGTGAATTTTTTTATAAGATTCTCAAGGATACTGGACCCCAAGCTCCGTGGCTGAAATTTGTAAGCTGCTTCTGTGGGGGTACTCTGCTCTACGCTCTGTGGGTGAAATTTTTAACCGAACTGGCAGTAGCAAGCCTCTTTCTCTGAGGGCATTTAAAATGTTTATATTATTCTTTTATTTCATATTTTACCATGATTTCTATGGTCACAAAACACCTTTAAGTCATTGTCCTGTCCACATTTGTTTGAAGGGTATTTGTCCTGCTTTTACACCCATATAGCTTCCTTTTGCAGCCCCCTAACTGTGGTTTGAGTCCCCATTGACTTTTATTGGGTTCGGGTCTGTGATCAAGTTTGAGTCAAGTTCAAACTTTTTACTATGTATTCGGTGAACCCAAACATCCATGGGTTCGCTCATCACCATTGATGGGCAGTGTCCTCAGAGGCTTGGTCGCAAACAGAATGCCTGGACTAGAATGAGAAGGCCGAAGTTACAATAACAGAAAGATGAAGTCCTGAGGATCTTTCTGTGGTTGCATTTTCAACGTGTTTAACCTAGGCTGAGATTTCCAGCTGTGACCATGCCTCTAAGATCACTGTTCATCACACAATCATTTTTTTCTGTTTTAAAACTTTTGCTAGTCATTTGCTACTTTTCAGCAAAATATAGGCCAACCAGGCACCATTTTACAGAATGTGGCAGAAAAAATTTAGAAAAATCCATAATCTGAAAAATGTGGATTTTTTAGTACTTTCGAGAAGAATTCAATTCCCCTTCAGTTAATTCGCTCATCTCTACTATTAACCTTGTTGCAAAGGTTTCTGTCAGCATAACAATCCAGCAACCATTTCAATGACTACATCCTTAGGCAAAATTAGTTTGATTTACTAATTAAAGGTATTTAGGATTATGCTTAAAATTAAAATGTTTTTTATTCCTGAACAATCCCTTTTAGGGCTCGTTCACACTTACGATGGAATTGGATGAATACAATCCGTTAAAAAATCGGATTGCATTTGTACCAATGATATTCAATGATACTATGCTCATCTGCAATTTTTTTTTTCAGCTTTAATTGGATCGAGACTGGACTGAACAAAAAATTGCAGCATGAGAATTTTGGATCTTAATCGCCAATGAAAGTCAATGGGTTTGAGAAAAAAAAAATCGCACAGCACATGGACATGTGCCATGCGTTTTTTAGCTAATAGTGAAAGGAATTTACGAAAAAAATGGAATGGGGTTCCCCATATTATTCTTAACCAGTTGAGAGAAGCCAAAAGCTGAGGCTAATGTTTATAGTCTAGGAATGGGCAATAAACATGGAGCTTCCCAAACTAATAATATCAGCTCATATGCTTACTTAGCCTTTACTGACTATTTAAGAAGGGATGAACCCCCAAAAAACAACATGGCATCCTCCTATTTTTAATAGGATAGCAAAGGCTAGGTTGACAGCTGCGAGCTGATATTATTAGACTTGTAAGGGTCTATGAATATTAAAGTTAATAGCAGTTTAATCCCATTTAACTGATGTCACCGTTCACTGCGTGAGGATTTTCTCCCACAGCGAGTGGTGACATCAGTGAGGTGACCGGAGTTCATTGGCTATGAACTCCAGTCCTCTTGCTGACTTCAACGCTCACCACTGCAGATGCATTCTTCACGAGCAGCCCAGTGTATTACATATGCAGCCTGCACACCCATGTACCCAACATGTAGCTTGAACCTCCATGTACCTCACAAACAGCTTGCACCCCCATGTGCCTCGCATACAACTTGTACTTCATGTACACCTGTAAGTAGTGTATCAGAGCTAGGTTTCGTCAAACTCAATCTGACAGGTGCCCCGCCCCTATCAAAGTGTATCAAAGTGTGTAACCCCTCCCCTCCTCCTGTCAGCCAGATGTCCTTGAGGCTGGCTGATTCCCCCTTTTGATATCGTTTAATATAGTTTAATTTGTTGTAGTTTTGATATTATTCCCGTATTTTGTGGAATAACACATGTTTATAATTATAGCCTAGTCGTGTATTTATTTTACACGTGGTTTATAACACCTTTCTCATTTGTTTTATATTAGATTTTATACGTAGCCCCGAGTTTGATTCTGTAAGCTTTGTTTTATTCACAGTGTATTCATATAGTCCAGAACTTAAAGCTGTTTATATGTGTCTCTACTGAACACTAGTACTAAATGGTGAACATTAACTAAATGTTTATTTTCACAAACAGAGAATCTGCTGTGGGTCAGCGGTTTATAACACCTAGGTCAATTGTTGTTGTATTTGCTATCCCTTCATGCTGTTTGGCGATCTTTGTGAAGCAGAACTTTGTTTTATAACACATTTGTACCTGTATTGTACCTGAAGGTTATGTAGGCTTATCTGTGGGTCAGAGGTTTATAAAGCCTAGGTCAATTGCTGTTGTAATCGCTTTACCAATAAATGTTTATTTACACAAACAGAAAAGTTATTGTTTCCTGTAGCTGTCTATTTGTTTTTGTATTCGCTTCCTTAGAAAACTTATTTGTAATTCTACCACCCAATAACAGAAAATTGTATTCACAGTGTAGCAGATTTTCTCCTTGTGGCTGCCTTATATACACAATATATATAGATATATAATATGCCACAATGTTACAACACAAGCAAGTAAGAAGCGGTATTTTATACGAATATAAATTTTATTTCTCACAATAAAACAACAGCTCAAAGAATATAAAAAGTAAAAAAACATTAAATAGTACAATGAACAATTACACTTCTTACAAAATAATTAATATAGCGTTACAAGACGAGTACAGCATTTATTCAGTACATTCTTTACATCGTGAGCCACATGGTTTGTAGCATCGGTAGAGACCTTTTTTTAGGTAGCAAAGTTCCACGTGTGGTACCTAATGACGGGGAATGTAAAGATTGAATTGTACGGGGAGCCGCCGCCAACTTCAGCGGTGTAGATACAGAGCGTGTCTCACTGTTGGTAATTTTTAATTCATCTAAAAGCTTCCTAGTAGCGGTGTTACCCACAACTGTAGACGGCATATTTAGCTCGGCCATAGCCTGCATAAATGAATCCCAACCCGGCGGTAAATTTCTACTGTTCAGAGCATGGCTCTGCGTTGTACTACGTACCAAATCCAGTAAGTTAGACCCGGGTATTACGGATCCTTTGAAAATAAATTCAGTTTTATTATTCCATGCTGTGACATTTTTATTCTGCAGCAGCCTGTTTAGTAAAAATTCAGCATTCTTTTTATATCTTTGGTTTATATGGCTGACAATTTCAGCGATCTCCTGATTTTTATCAGAGTCGGTATTTGGCAATTGCTGCTGACCAGGATCAGGAGGGCTAACGAGATTTAAAGCCGTTACTTCTTTTGAGCTGTGTCGCGTATGTACCAAGTAGCGTTGCAGCACAGAGCTATACATTTTAATTTTCACATCATCGGGAATGTCACGACGCTGTAAAATGTCGCTAATTTCACCATCAAGGCGTCGAATAACACTGTCGCGTATGTTATCTGTAGTACCGGGTCTTAGTTTGTCTAGCTCCTGTTTGGGGACTAGATACATTTTCGTTGCATGCTCCATTATCTTCCGGCGATCAGGCTTGTTATTATTGGAATTGCAAAAGCTAAAAGAGGGCCGATAAACCCGCCGGCCTGTTTTAGTAGGCGCTTCTTTTTCTTTATGGGCTGAGATCTGTCGCTCAGGGTTCTTATAGCTTTACGCCACTTCTTTAATATACCTTTTTGGCGCTCTTTCAGCGGAATCCTGCCTTTTAAGATATTTAAAGCAATCTCGCCTATGGCTGTAATTAAATCACTGCTTGCATCGCGCAAAATAGACTTTCTGACAGCGGGGGTTGCTTTCACTAGGGTTTTTAAGAGAGCCCAGTTACGCCGGAGCTTCTCAGACATCTTTACATCACAACGCCCACAGCGTAGAATGTCTGATACCGGGTAAAATTCACTTTTTAGAAGTGTTTTTCTTCTGAACATAGACAGCGGGCAACGCGGGTGGAAACAACCCAGTCCTTAAACGCAGCTCCTCAGGCGTATTAGCTCTCAAATCTACAAGCAAATACCCGTAAGGCTCCCGCGTGGCATCCTCAAAAGCTTCTAGGAAAAAACGTGTTTTTCCAGGATACATCTGACGAGCTAGAGTTAAAATTTGTAATTTATCTCGGTTTTGAAATATTAATTCGAACGATCTGGCGACACTAACGCCTGTCTTGTTTGTCAAGGCCACGCACCATGCGTATCTCGATAGAACATCAATCACCGTCAGGATGTATTTGACATTATCATTTTCCCTTGAATAGTCAATTAAACTTACGAGATCCGCCTGCCACTGCGCATCAATGGCCGAGACGTAAATTTTATTTGTCAAAAAGCGTTTTCTAGCAGGCTTGTGTAGCGTGTAGGTGTCTTGCTTATTCAACCAAGCAATAACATCAGATTTCTTTATTCCGCGCGCTCTTGCAGATCTAAATAATTTGTCAATACCCGAGAATGATCCGGGTGCCTGGCTTGTAAAATATTGTTTTTCTAATATGGCATCATACGATTTAGACGTCATGATTGATTAAAATGATTGTGGCTCGTTAATCAACAGCCTGCTTCTTTCAGAAATTCAGCTGTATAAAAATTCCTGTTTTAATCCGGCTATATCATGCGTGAGTTAATGCATGCATTAATTGCATGTATGGTTGTGTTCTGGGTGTTAACAGAAGGCGTGTGATGGGGCGTAACTGGGTGTGTTTCTGGGTGTTAACAGGTGAGCTGATTTCTGACACTCAGGATAAATACACCTGTCTGCAGCACTAAGTACAGCAGACATTCACCAGAAGTCCGACTAGACTAAAAAGCAGAGCTATTCTAAATGTAAGTATATAAGACAGTTGTCTTATTATTCGCAAATGCTTAATTATATTTAACTATGCGTCTCTAAAACCATAATTAAGGGTGTTATTTGTTTAATAAGTTAGTGTTATACTGGAGGCTAGCTGCATATTTAGTATCGTTGTATAATATAGTTTTACTGCATAAACCATATTCTGTGGTACATAATTAATATAGAAAGACTTAGCCGCGGACAACTATTATAACATAATTTATGTAATACAGTTGTTAATAACTGTTAATACGCCCTAACTAGCGCATGCAGCGCTTACTTACTACATGTGTTTTGTTTAACATAGACATATTTATAGTCATATTTATACAGTAGCGGTATATTTAGTGGGGCTGTGTAATATAGTTTTACCGCATAAATCATATTTGTGGCGCATAATTAATATAGAAAGACTTAGCCGTATTACCCATGATTTGCTTAGTATAAGAATATTTATACACGGGCCGCAGTTTTATTTGTTGTGTATATAAATGAGCTTGACGAGTGGTGGCGTGTGGTTAATATAGATTGCGCAAAAAATTTACACAGATAATTTCTTTTAGATGGAATCCCAACATTTTTCGGCTTTTTCCAGTCAAGTTGCGGATTCGGTACTCGGTATGTTTCAAGATTTATATACATGTATCTGTTAGCGGCCCATTCTAAGTAAGGATTGTTTTATATATTATCTTTTATTGTGTATTCTTTCTTGTTTAAGCTGAATTAATCAGGGCCCTCCCCGATAATCTAGATGAATTTACCAGGAACACCCCCGATGCTGTAGATGAATTTACCAGGAACACCCCCGATGCTGTAGATGAATTTACCAGGAACACCCCCGATGCTGTAGATGAATTTATCAGCAACTTCAGCGATGATTTTTTAAACGGCTTCAGCGTGCCTACTCTGGAGTGTGGCGCTGCTGTGGGGGCTTTGACTCAGGACATCATAGGTGCGTTGTGTGACTGCTGTGTATGTGTGTGTGTGTGTGTATATAGCTTTTAAGTATTTAGACGTGTAAATATATATATTATTTCTTTACAGATGTCGACATGCTTCCAGAACCAACCACCACGGAACACAATCAGCTGCCTGTTGAGGAACCAATGTACCTGACCCCCACGCCGAGAAACAGCCCTGATTCTAGAGCCCCTAAAAAACAGCTCGGACCGGGGTGCCGGAAAGGAAAAGGTGAGAATCGTATGAAAAGTTTTTGCACAACCGCTCTGAGAAAATCCACCACGCCTCTACTAAGGCCTATATCTTTATTTATAGCTTGTAAACTGAAGCCTAGAAGAATTTTCACAAAAGAGAATATACCGGAGCTAATGGAGAGCCTCGCCGAAGCTACAGAAGACGCCACGGCAATCATTCACCACACATCGCTATCCCGTAAGTGTATATTTTGGCATACATGCACAGTCTCTGTACAATCAATGATACACGTGCTTCACCATTGAGATCCAGGGCACCCACATATCTGACACATGTATAATCCTTCCTGCAGCTAAGCGCAGCGGCCTGCGACGGTCTCGCACATATTTGACACATGTATAATCTTTCCTACAGCTAAGCGCAAAGTCATGAGAAATACACCTCCAGCACCTCTACAGCCGCTACAGATCACCGAGAATGGCGCAGCACCAGCGTGGCCGGCGATACAGACGGCTAATGGCGCTGTTAGAGCACATCCGCTATCACCGATCTGCGTGGTGCAGGACGCAGGAAACCCTGTGCCGTCGGACCATCGTGAAATACCCCATTCAAGCACCGGCCAGCCATCGACAATCCGTGTGAATGACCCCGCGCTACTATATCCAGAAGTGGTCGAGGCACCCCGAAAACATAAGCGAAAAACAAAACATGTTACAGAGCCACCAACCGCATCCTGCGCCGTGGGTGCAACAGCCACGATGACTCGTGAAGAGTATGATTGCGAGATTGATCAGCTCGCTGATGGTAAGCAACCATCCGTAGAACCGCTCATTATACATATGTCCCACACTATGCAACAGTCAGCGCCATGTGTAACGGGGCCTGCTAATGCCTCTGGGGTCGGACCCTCAGGACCCTCTAATTTGGGTGACATATCACATGTCTGTGTATCTAACTCTGTTAATGTTAAGAAACGGTCAAAGAGGTCGCGGCCGGCTGATGTTAAGGTGTGTAAAGAGCTTAAGGTGTGTAAAAAGCCACGGATTCATGCGCCAGCTATAGATCTGCAGCATGAATCCCGCAGCTGGGGCCCCGTTGAAATGCTTGTGTTTCAGGAACACTTCGTCCGCTACTTACGCTACAAACGCTGGGTCCCCAAAATAATGTTTTTTTGCGATACTTTTGAAAAATTATTATCAACACAAAGCCCAACACAGGCTAATAAGTCCGAACTATACGCACTTCGGAGCCTGCTGCTGGATGGCGAGATAACAACTACAGCGCCCCCATTATGACTAGATATGGTCGGCTACGGCATGCATAAACTACCTAAACTAACACTACCCAGGTATAATAGGGCTAGAGTTATAAAGAGGGCTCTAAAATTGTTGGTCAGCGCTAGACGGGCGCTATGCTCTAGGAGGCGTCGTGGTGACATGTGTCCTGCAATGCCTCTACAGACACCACAGATGTCGTCACAAGAGTCAGAACAACACTCACATAGCCCAGGCAGCTCTGCAGATGCCGCACATGCATCTACACAAAATTCACAAGCCGCAGACGCTGACGCTACTGGTAATGTGCGGAGCACTGATCATACAGTATTTTTGCAACACATCCATCATCATGAAAGGGCCCTCCGCAATTTCAACGGCCATATACATACAGATCATTTTAGATTTGTAAATTTGGAGCGTGTACGATCATTTGAAGAGGGCATGAATATTGTTCATGAAGGCATTCAGGCATTACTGGATAGAATCATCAGGGACATTGAACCTGGCGACTTTGTACAGTTAAGGTTTGATGTCGGCGATACTTTAGACCCTATTTTCACTACAAAACAAACCCGTGAAGATTTTAATTCCTAATCTTTTTTAAATGCTGTTGCCCGTGCACTTCAAAGTAACAGTGAATGCATAGCATCCAATTCGCTAAAGCTAGTCGTCACCATCATTAAAAACCGACGCGGTGGTGTAAAACAAAAAAGGCGCTTGAAATCTATAGCGAGCAGTCAGATCATTAAACAAAAGAGACAATGGCTGTATGATTTTAACAATTACACGACAAATCTGTGTTTGGCTGCTAGTGTGTGCGCCCTGATGGACGACACGGATGCCACTGATGGTGTTTTACTGAGCCGTTCTAAAAACATACACGCAGCACTGGGCATCCCTGATGATCAATTAGTGAGTTTTAGCGACATCCCTGCATTTGAAAAATATTTGGGGGTCACCATTAAAGTACTGTACTATAGTCAGGGCGATTGGCGCTACTTTCAGAGCGACAATACAGCTAGTGGTAAAACCGTATTCATATTGTTCCATGATAATCACTACTACGGGATCAAAAATATGAAGGGTTTTATCGGCACTAAGCACTTTTGTGAGCTCTGCAATTCAGTGTTTCACCACAAAAACAACCACTCCTGCCAGTATTTGTGTAAAGCCTGTCAGAGAGAGAATTGTGAAGAAAGCGGTGCCGACCAGCAGCCCAGATGTCCTGTTTGCAGAGTTTATTGCCGCTCGAGCGAGTGCTTAGATTATCACAAACAATTGGGTTTAGGCGACCCGGCATTCTGCAGACTTAAAACATTTTGTGATAAATGCAACCGTTTTGTCCCCAGAAATAGCGAAACAGAGCATAAATGTAATGGTTTGCGCTGTCCTGTATGTCGCAGACATATAAATAAATTCGATGCCCATCTTTGTTACATGCGGAAGTATGTAGCACAGGATGAGTCAGATTGCTATATCTTTTATGATTTTGAATGTATGCAGGAGACAGGCACGCACGTCCCGAATTACATTTATGCTACAACGCTGTATGGCCACCCCTCCTGGGTGTTTGAGGGTGATACCTGTACACATGACTTTGTACAGTTCTTTACAAGCGGTAAATTTTCAGATCATACATTTATTGCCCACAATGGTGGACAATACGACGCATACTTTATTGTTAAGGAACTGATTTCTGAAAAACTACAAGTACAGTTGATAACCCAAGGTGGCCGTCTCTTGTGTGTGTCGCTACCCGATTTGTCTATAAGGTTCATAGACTCACTAAATTTTATCCCCATGAAACTCAGTAAATTACCACAGGCCATGGGCTTTTCAGGCGGCAAAGGACATTTTCCACACTTTTTCAATGCCAGAGAAAACCAAAACTATGTAGGCCCCATACCTGATGTAAAATATTATGGGGTGGAGTACATGTCACCTGGTGAGAAGGTAGAGTTCCTGGAGTGGTATGAGACACAGGTAAATACAACTTTTGACTTCAAGACTGAGCTAAAATCTTATTGCAAACAAGATGTTGAAATTTTGAGACACGCCTGCGAGATCTATAGAGAGCGTATTATGCAGATGACGCAGAAAAATGTTAAAAAATACTGTAAGCGTCAAAAGCAAAGGATTGTAGTGAGCAGATGTGTTGATCCTTTTCAGCTCATCACCCTGGCCTCGGTGTGTATGACAATGTACCGGTTTAAATTTCTTCCAAAAAAGACAATCGCCATTTTACCTGGTGATAATTATCACAAGGCAAAAAAGCGCTACTCGACACCCGCTATACAATGGCTCATGTATGTAGCCCACTCCGAGAACATCGACATACAGCACGCTTTGAGAGGCGGTGAAAAACAGGTCGGGAAGTATTTTCTAGATGGTTATGCCTATGTTAGCGGCCAGCACATAGCCTTTGAATTTCAGTGGTGTTTTTACCACGGATGTCCCGTGTGCTATAATGAAAATGAAACGAATAAGGTCACAAGTACGTCCTACGGCCAGTTATATTACACCTTTTTAGCTAAAAAGCGTTACTTACAGTGCTGCGGGTAACACAGTAAGACTGATGTGGGAACATGAGTGGAATGAAATGGTTGAAAATGATTCTAACCTTCAAGCATTTCTCCGCCAGATGGAATTCCCCGTTCCTTTAGACCCCCGTGATGCGCTTTATGGTGGGCGAACTAACGCCATTAAGCTCTATCACCATCTGGGAGAAGGGGAGACTTTACATTACTACAATTTCACCAGTCTGTACCCCTTTGTAAACAAAACTAAAACATACCCTGTAGGCCATCCAGACATCATCTACGACAATTTTGGATTCATTAAAAAATACTTTGGCATTGCTAGAGTCAAGGTCTACCCGCCGAGAGATTTATTTTTTCCAGTTCTACCGGTAAAACTCAACAAAAAAATAATGTTTCCCCTTTGCTACACATGCGCTGCAAATTCCCAGGCAGATATTTGTGCCCACAGTGATGAAGAACGGGCGCTGACAGGCACCTGGTGCACTATAGAGCTCGAGATGGCTATAGAAAAAGGGTATCGGATCGCCCACATCTATGAAATATGGCATTTTCCTAAAACCACTGATGATCTGTTTGCTCCCTACATTAAATTACATCTTAGGGATAAGCAGGAAGCCTCTGGTTATCCTAGCTGGTGTACTGATGACGCCAAGAAACGGCAGTACATTGACTCTTTTCTTGAAAAAGAAGGTGTCCAATTACGGCCTGAAAATATAGCTGTCAATCCTGCTAAGCGACAGATCTCAGAGCTTTTCTTAAATTCTTTATGGGGAAAGTTTGCTCAGAGATCTAATCTATCATGTACCAGCATTGTTAGGGATCCGGATGAGCTTTTTAAGTATTTGTTCCTGCCTTACTATGACATTTCGATGTTACATTTCCTTGATGATGACACAGCGACCATTAACTGGAAATATGCAAAAGGCCACCACACACTCAACAAAAACACAAACATTTTTATAGCGTGTTTTACAACAGCGTACGCTCGGTTAGAGCTCTATTCACTGCTGGACCGGCTGCAGGAGCGGTGCCTTTATCACGACACAGATTCAGTTATTTTTGTACAGAGAGATGGTGAGTGGCAACCGCCTTTAGGCGATTACCTGGGGGAGCTGACCAGTGAAATACCCGATGGTACACACATCACAGAATTTGTATCCGCGGGCCCCAAAACTTACGGCTACAAACTCAACACCGGTAAAACTGTCTTAAAAGTTAAGGGAATAACACTAAATGTTGGTAACTCTCAATCTATTAATTTCAACAGTCTGAAAGATCTAGTTCTGGACTACCCGCGCAATTCTGCCGCAGAAACTCAGAAACGTGTTGTCGTACAGCAGGCGTCCATTGTGAGAAATAAAAAGTACTGGGATATTGAAGCAAGGCCATTACGCAAAACACAAAAGTGCGTTTATACAAAGCGGCGACTATTAGACGATTTCACAACATTACCTTTTGGGTATTAGTCGAGTATTGTGATGGATACGCGTCTGCAACACCCGTTCTCGTGCATTCTAGCAGGCCCGTCTAATTCTGGAAAGAGCTATTTTGTAAAACAGCTGCTATATAATATTGAAGCTAATTTTTCTCAGAAACCTGATAATATTGTATGGTTTTATTCGTGTTGGCAAAAACTATATGATGAAATCTCTCTCTCTTTTCCCCACGCCAGATTTGTGGAGGGTCTGCCGAATACATTCGTAGATGACGAATTATTCCCACCGGAGAAGGTGAATTTGGCGATTGTTGATGATCTCATGGAGAGTGTTAGTGAGAATTGTGAGATAGAAAAAGCCTTTACCAAGTATGTGCACCACAGAAATCTCAGCATTTTCTACCTGGTGCAAAACATATTTTGTCAGGGTAAGAAAAGCCATACGATAAATTTAAACACAAAGTACATGGTGCTTTTTAATAACCCCCGAGATAAATTACAAATTTTAACTCTAGCTCGTCAGATGTATCCCGGAAAAACACGTTTTTTCCTAGAAGCTTTTGAGGATGCCACGCGGGAGCCTTACGGGTATTTGCTTGTAGATTTGAGAGCTAATACGCCTGAGGATCTGCGTTTAAGGACTGGGTTGTTTCCACCCGCGTTGCCCGCTGTCTATGTTCAGAAGAAAAACACTTCTAAAAAGTGAATTTTACCCGGTATCAGACATTCTACGCTGTGGGCGTTGTGATGTAAAGATGTCTGAGAGGCTCCGGCGTAACTGGGCTCTCTTAAAAACCCTAGTGAAAGCAACCCCCGCTGTCAGAAAGTCTATTTTGCGCGATGCAAGCAGTGATTTAATTACAGCCATAGGCGAGATTGCTTTAAATATCTTAAAAGGCAGGATTCCTCTGAAAGAGCGCCAAAAAGGTATATTAAAGAAGTGGCGTAAAGCTATAAGAACCCTGAGCGACAGATCTCAGCCCATAAAGAAAAAGAAGCGCCTACTAAAACAGGCCGGCGGGTTTATCGGCCCTCTTTTAGCTTTTGCAATTCCAATAATAACAAGCCTGATCGCCGGAAGATAATGGAGCATGCAACGAAAATGTATCTAGTCCCCAAACAGGAGCTAGACAAACTAAGACCCGGTACTACAGATAACATACGCGACAGTGTTATTCGACGCCTTGATGGTGAAATTAGCGACATTTTACAGCATCGTGACATTCCCGATGATGTGAAAATTAAAATGTATAGCTCTGTGCTGCAACGCTACTTGGTACATACGCGACACAGCTCAAAAGAAGTAACGGCTTTAAATCTCGTTAGCCCTCCTGATCCTGGTCAGCAGCAATTGCCAAATACCGACTCTGATAAAAATCAGGAGATCGCTGAAATTGTCAGCCATATAAACCAAAGATATAAAAAGAATGCTGAATTTTTACTAAACAGGCTGCTGCCGAATAAAAATGTCACAGCATGGAATAATAAAACTGAATTTATTTTCAAAGGATCCGTAATACCCGGGTCTAACTTACTGGATTTGGTACGTAGTACAACGCAGAGCCATGCTCTGAACAGTAGAAATTTACCGCCGGGTTGGGATTCATTTATGCAGGCTATGGCCGAGCTAAATATGCCGTCTACAGTTGTGGGTAACACCGCTACTAGGAAGCTTTTAGATGAATTAAAAATTACCAACAGTGAGACACGCTCTGTATGTACACCGCTGAAGTTACCGGCGGCTCCCCGTACAATTCAATCTTTACATTCCCCGTCATTAGGTACCACACGTGGAACTTTGCTACCTAAAAAAAGGTCTCTACTGATGCTACAAACCATGTGGCTCACGATATAAAGAATGTACTGAATAAATGCTGTACTCGTCTTGTAACGCTATATTAATTATTTTGTAAGAAGTGTAATTGTTCATTGTACTATTTAATGTTTTTTTACTTTTTATATTCTTTGAGCTGTTGTTTTATTGTGAGAAATAAAATTTATATTCGTATAAAATACCGCTTCTTACTTGCTTGTGTTGTAACATTGTGGCATATTATATATCTATATATATTGTGTATATAAGGCAGCCACAAGGAGAAAATCTGCTACACTGTGAATACAATTTTCTGTTATTGGGTGGTAGAATTACAAATAAGTTTTCTAAGGAAGCGAATACAAAAACAAATAGACAGCTACAGGAAACAATAACTTTTCTGTTTGTGTAAATAAACATTTATTGGTAAAGCGATTACAACAGCAATTGACCTAGGCTTTATAAACCTCTGACCCACAGATAAGCCTACATAACCTTCAGGTACAATACAGGTACAAATGTGTTATAAAACAAAGTTCTGCTTCACAAAGATCGCCAAACAGCATGAAGGGATAGCAAATACAACAACAATTGACCTAGGTGTTATAAACCGCTGACCCACAGCAGATTCTCTGTTTGTGAAAATAAACATTTAGTTAATGTTCACCATTTAGTACTAGTGTTCAGTAGAGACACATATAAACAGCTTTAAGTTCTGGACTATATGAATACACTGTGAATAAAACAAAGCTTACAGAATCAAACTCGGGGCTACGTATAAAATCTAATATAAAACAAATGAGAAAGGTGTTATAAACCACGTGTAAAATAAATACACGACTAGGCTATAATTATAAACATGTGTTATTCCACAAAATACGGGAATAATATCAAAACTACAACAAATTAAACTATATTAAACGATATCAAAAGGGGGAATCAGCCAGCCTCAAGGACATCTGGCTGACAGGAGGAGGGGAGGGGTTACACACTTTGATACACTTTGATAGGGGCGGGGCACCTGTCAGATTGAGTTTGACGAAACCTAGCTCTGATACACTACTCCTGTACCCTGATTACTATTCATCAGTGCCCCAACGTCACCAGTTGCTGATGTTTCCTGCAAGGAAAAAACATCTTCTGCAATATTTATTATGGCTCTTCCCACACGAGTCACATGGACATGACATCATCACAGGGCCTTCACAGGAGGATTTATGTCTTCTGTCTGGCCAGGAAGCTGTTGAACGTTTCTCTGCCCATGCTGCATGGGCACTTACATCTCACACTCCCAAACTCAATGCCCCCCTCCAAAAAATCACCGGTTTTGGCACTTGTTACTGCGTGGATTTGGAAGAAGAATTCTTTTTCTTTTTGCTCCCTCACGGTGGCACTGCCAACCCACAACCTGCTGCCCTAGGCAATTTCACGTGGGTGCCTAGTTGCAAATACTGCTTACAAGTGATGTAATTCATGCATCAATACACAGGTGGAACAATTTCAGGGAAGTACGATAAGTGGCCATTTACAATAGTTGAATTTACCACACACTTTCAACATAATTAGGCTATTAATTAAACAACCATTGAATGAACATTCATCTCATGAAAGCTCACTAATAATACACCCTTATGTATTCAACGTGACTATGTACAGTGGATATAAAATGTTTTCACAACACTCTTTAAATGGAAAGTTCCAGTCATTAAAAAAAAATCAAGAAAAAAAATTTCAGAACTTTTACACCTTTAACCCCTTTCTGACATTGGATGTAATATTCCGTCCATGTGACCTGGGCCTATTTGATTGCAGCCGGGTGTAAGCAGCTGACACCCGAGACTAGGTGTCAGGAGCCATCACAGACCGCTCTCGGCATTTTAACCTCCAAAATACTGCGATTGAACACGATCACAGCATTTCAGAAGCCGAAATTGAAAGCCCAATTATTGTCATTGTGACCCGATGTGGTCATGATGACATCCGGGTCACTAGAGCTAAGAAACCTGCTGATCATGCGCAGTGCATGATGGGCAAGTTTGCCTGTCAGTGCATATAGTCTGTCATAGAGCCCTCATCCATAGGCCTCAAAAAAATTCTTCTGTTACTACCATCATACAGTACGGGACATCTCACTTTCAAATTGTTTGTAGCATCTAGTCTTTTACAAAGGTCTATTCCACAGGCCCAAACATATTTCTTCTGTAACTAAAGTAATACAGTAGGGGACATCTCACTTTCAAATTGTTTGTAGCATCAAGTCTGTTATAGAAGACTGATTCACAGGCCAGCAAAAATTGGTCTATTACTAATGTCGTACAGTAGGGGACCTCTCTCTTTCAAATTGTTTGTAGCATCTATTCTGTTATAGAGGCCTCATCCACAGCCACACCAAAAAATTATTGTGTTACTAACGTCATGCAGTAGTGGACATCGCACTTTCAAATTGTTTGTAGCATCTAGTTTATTGGAGATGCATAATCCACAGGCACCAAATCAATTCTTCTGTTACTAACATCACACAGTAGGGGACATCTCACTTTCAAATTGTTTGTAGCATCTAGTCTGCTATAGAGACCTCATTCAAAGGACTAAAAAAAACTTGTATTACTGGCATCATACAATAGGGGAGATCTAATCTTAAAATTGTATGGAGCATATTTTCTTTGTCACACAGGCCTTTTCCACACTAAGACAATTATTTCTTATGTGACCAATTCAATTCAGCATGCCATATTTCACCTCGTCATTTGCTGTCACTGAAACTCAGCTGTGTGCAGAGCTGGAACAGAGTTTAAAATCTAATTTTTTGGTGCTAATACTGTGCTGCTACCACACTAACTGAGCAACATGACTGGGAAAAAGTGAGGCTGTGGTGGAAGGGTGATTAGGCTTGGTGTTCAAGGTGTAGTGAGTGGGTAGGTGGTAATGTTTGTGAAAGCACTAGAGAACCAACAACATCACGTTATATGCAAAGACAAATGACAACTTCTGTTACTGGATGGGCTACACCACTACCTTTCTTTGGCAGATCTACAGCGGTGAACCCTGTTGATGAGGCCCAGAAAGAACATGTGCTCAAGTGGATGGCAATCGCAGTTTCAAGTGGGTTTTCCTCCTTTTCCTCCACCTCAACATCACACCCAGTACAGTCCACAGAGGTGACACCCAAATGATCATTGCTTCCCTCCGGGTTCCAACTCCTCCAAACAAACAATTGACTGTGTGGAACCACAGCTGGGTGATTCTGCAGAGCTGTTACACATTCTATGTTGTGGGCATCAGAGGTGTACTCAAAAGCTTCAAAGAGTTAAGAGGAGGAAATCTGCATCGATAACCAAATTTTTTTTAGCTTGGATCTGGGACAAGATGAAGTAGAGTCCGATGAGCATCCGTACACTCGTCACCAGAGGTTAACAATCGGGGAATGTGATCCTGATGAGACTCAGATATCTGAGGCTCTCGTGGACTGTACTGTAATGTCAGGGCAGGAAGAGGAGAAGGTCGACTCCAAAGGTGAGGAATGTGATAACAAAGAGATGATGATGTGGTAGATTCCAGTTAGTGTGAACAAAGAGGCACACAGCTGAGTAGGTCATCTGAGGAGGAAGACGAGAAGCATGCATTGCGCCATAAGTTGCAGACACAAAGTGATGCAGACCCAATGAGCAATGCATTTTCAGCCACACATGTGGCTGGGACCAGCAGAGTCCGTGAGTTTGCAGCTCGCAGTGGTGGCAAGGGTTGCCTAGCCTGAGTCTTTTTACCCTACAAAGTATGACCCAACTCATGTAATCTGCCAACTTTGCAAAAAAACTGAGTATAGGTAAAAAGTTCAATAATTTGACTACTACATGCATGAACTTTCACATGCGCAATCAACATGCGTTACTCTGGGAATCCTACTGCATTAAAATGCAGACCAGCAGACCTCAACAACCATCAGCCGCCCCATCAATCGCATCTGCTGCTTCTTCCTCCTCCTCTTTTGCCATGCCAACTATTGAGAAGCAAATCTGCAACAGCAGAACCTGGTGTTCTTTACCTGTTCCAGACACTGCAAAGGATGAGCCTAATCTCATTACCTGCCAACTTTGCAAAAAAAAAAATGAGTAGAGGGAAAAGTGCAATGATTTGACTACTACATGTATGAATCCTCACATGCGCAATCAACATTCATTACTATGGGAATCCCACTGTGCTAAAATGCAGACCAGCTGACTTCAACAACCATCAGCTGCTCCATCAATTGCATCTGCTGCTTCTTCCTCCTCCTCTGTTACTGTGCCAAGTATTGTGACGCAGGTTTCCGACCGCAGAACCTCCAATTTTTTTACAAACTCCAGCCAAACTGACTAAGAGCCATAAGCTGTAACAGAAGGGGACATGCCTGCTATTTTTGACTGATCTCAGAGAATGAGTACACCACAACTTTTTCAATCCGCCGTAGTATTTCTGCCTGCACCTCCTTCACAATCCAACAGTTTGTTCTGTTCACCATACTCCGCCCTCGCTCAGCACTGCAGCAAGCTCACGGTACCGCAGTTGTGGTGGTAGCGTAAAAGATTTTAGCTAAAAGGTTGAACTCCATCATCATCAAACTATTGGCCAAGGAAATGATGGCTTTACACCTTTTAGATACAGACAGTTTCTGAAAGCTGATGGCTGCAGCAGTCCCCCACTACCAGTTGCCCATTCTCCATTACTTCTCTAAGAAAGCTATACCTGCACTACACCAGCATGTCGCAGACAACATCACCCGTTCCTTGACTAAACCTATGTCTGCCAGGGTGCATTTCACCACAGACACTTGGGTGAGTAATCTTGGCCAAGTGCGTTACATCTTGCTGACTGGGCAATGAGTGACTTTGGCAGCTATGAGGGCAGGCGCTGCTCCACAGTTCTTGAAATCCCTAAGTCTTGCAGGACAGACCTCTATGTTAACACTTTCTCCACTGCTTATTCCTCTTCCTCTATCTTCTCTAGGGCCTCCACCTGCGCCCTCAACCTCTGCCTTAATGAGACAAGTGTTGCAAAAGTGCAGAGCAAATCCCCACCACCTCGGTACAGTGCAGCCAGGGCTCACAGCAATCAGGTAGTGTTAAAATTGATATAACTTGGAGATTGCATTCATACAGCTGAAGAGTTCTGGAGAGCTCTCCAGGCTGGGTTGGAGCAAAGGCTGTCTCCGCTGAACCTGCATCCAGGGATGGCCATGTCCGATAAAGGTGCGAACCTGGTGGTGGCCCTACAGCGAGGCAAGCTCACACATGTGCCCTACATGGCTCAAGTCCTCAACCTGGTGGTACAGAGTTTTTTCCATCACTATCCTGACATGGGTGAGCTGATGCAGAAAGCACGTAAGCTGTGCGCTCACTTTTGCCGTTCGCACCCCTCAGGTCATCGACTTGTATTGATACAGAGATCTTTGTCCATGCCAGTTAACAGGTTGATGTACAATGTACCAACATGATGGAAATTCACTCTACACCTGTTGCAGTCACTGTGGCAGTAGCAATGAGCCCTGATGCTGTCTGTCATGTCTTATAACCCGGGCAAACGCAGTACGGATGTGGCTCATATGACATTTGCAGATATTAAGAACCTCTGCACCCTTCTGAACAGTTTTGAAATCGCTACTAAGATGGTTAGCGCTGATGATGCTATCATCAGCATAACTATTCCGGTCATCTATATGATGGAGCAGACTTTGAATAGCCTGCGGGAGTAGGTGGTGGTCTCAGAGGAAGAGGAGGAACCAGAGGAGGATGCGGAAGGGATAATATTGTCTCAAAGTTCCAGACTGTAGTCACACATGCAGGTGCCAAAGGAGGGTGGATTACTGCGATCGAGGGGACTGGTGATAACAGACAATCTGTTAGTGAAGGTGCAACAGCCAAGGAGCAAATGGAGGAGGAAGAAGTGATGAGTGCATAACTGTCAGAAAACGAAGAGGATTATCTACCCCTTGCTGTTATTCATGGTTGGCAAGAGGGGATGGAGGAAACAAGCATCAGTGTTACCCAGCCACCAACCTAGCATGGGTTTGGACCTCATGGTAGAGCCCGACATACGAGTGCCTTCTTGCTGCACTATCTGCAACATGATCCCCGTATAGTTATGATGAGAAATAGTGCTAACCACTGGGTTGCCACTCTGTTAGATCCATGTTATGAAACCAAATTTTGCCAGATGTTTCCCACCTTGGAAAGAGACCCACAAATGCTAGAGTATCGAAACACACTTTTACACAACCTTAAGGGAGGTTTCCCAAAGACAGCAGTGAAGCACACAGTGTGCATCACAGCTCTAGACTTCCAAACTCCAGCAAGTCAGTTCGTCAATGCCAAAACATTAGCAGCAGCAGTAGTGGAAGTGGAAGAAGCAATTTCTGTGAGTCCTTTGACACTTTTTTAGACCAGTTCCAAGTCTTACATGTGGTGAACGAATGGAGAGGATGGTGCAGGAGTATCTAGAACTGAATATCAATACCCTCAGGAAGGATTTGGACCCTTTCATATTTTGGTCTTCCAAACTGGATGAGTGGCCTGAGCTCGCCTCACGTGCCTTGGAAGTTTTTTCTCTCACAACGTGTTTTAAGCGCTGATGGTGATTTCCTGAAGGATAAGCTCAGCCAGCTGTCCCCTAGAAGTGTAGACCACCTAACTTACATCAAGATGAACAAGTCATGGATCTCCAAGGACCTTTGCATCCCAATAGTAGACTGTACAGAATAGGCGATGTTGCATTTTTTAGTATGCTGCATTAATCTGGCATATCTGCACTGTGACATCTTTAGTGTGGCTTCTGTGCCTGTTTTTGCTGCTGCTGCAGATATTAACTCAAATTTGTGGAAATATGAACAGTCATGGATGGTCTAGATCTGATGGATTGGCTGTAGTGGAAGACGTGTCAGTCCCTATTACACTATTTCTACTCTCATGAAATGTATGCCACTTTGGTGGTGTCGGGCCCTCATTTTTTGATATTTGAAAATTCCTGGCTGGGTGTCCAACTGTCCATCTGCTAGGTTGGGTGTAATGGAAGACCTGTTGGTCCCTATTATATTATTTATACTGTGGTGAAATTGATGCCACTTCGGTGGTGTCTGCCTTTAATCTTTTGAAATGTGAACACTCTTGGTTGGGTGTCCGTCTGCTGGATTGGGAGTAGTGGAAGACCTGTCGGTCCCTATTTTACTATTTCTAGTGTGGTGAAATTGATGGCACTTTGTGGGTGGTTGCCATTAATTTTTGTAAATGTGTAGACTCCTGGTTGGCTCTCTTTCATGTGTGTTACCTGTAGCAGTAGGCCTTCGAGACCGTCAGGCCTCCACTTCATTGGAATCAACTACCCATGTTACTACTATTGTTAGATTTTTCTGACAATGGTAGTCTATGAAACTGATATTTGTGCCACCTGAGTGTGGCTCAGCATGAAAGCAGGTTGAGCTGTTGTATGTGGTATCAGGGCTCCCAGCACAGCAGGCTTACACCAATCCTTTCCCCACCTTGTGTTACTTTGACGTTCAATTGAAAGCTGTAAATGCTCTCCCAGATCCCGATACCTCATGCCTGGCTGATTGCTGCAGTGCCATGCTGCAATTTGTACTGTGGGTGAATTGAGGCCACTTTGCAGGTGTCTGTCCCTCATTTGATGTGTTTTGGCAGCTTTTGGGGCTGTTGGAAGGTTTTGTGCATGTCTTTGTTTTTGTCTCTCATTGACTTGAATGGCTCCGGCTGCGTTCAGCGAATATTCGATGAATAAATCATTGAATATTAAAAATTCAGCTATCGTTATCTGAACCGAACATTGAAATATTTGCTAATCTCTAATCCTTAATTCCCCATTTTAAATATGACTGTTAATTTGTTATAAAGTAAAATGCTGTGTTCTTTTTTCACTGTGTCTAATATCAATGCCCTGTTTTCATCTTCAAATGGCTGCTACTGAGGCATGGGCACTGTGCACTGTGGAAAGTCAAAGAGATGTCTTGCTTACCTTTCAATTAGTGTGGGATGGACCAGTTCAGATGACAATTATCTTCATCCTACAGCAGAAAATAGACAGGGCAAGGTTGATTGAGAACTTCAACAGCACTCTCCATGCCCCTATAATAGCCATTACTCCTTATGGCATTCAAGCAACTTAATTATGAATAAGGGGCAGCAGATAAGAAACTTTAGCTCATATTGTTAGGTCTCGAGTTCCCACTTCTGCACAGGGGGAATCTCGGGCCGTCTCCGCTGCGGTCTCCCATTCCTATCCAGCCGCAGTGGAGTCTGCTCAGCAGGGACGTCGGTTCGGTCCCAGCGTCTTGCTCGGTCTCGCTCTGTACAGAGAGTTACTGCTGCTTCTTCAGCTCCTGCCATTAAAGTCAGTGCTGGTCAGCAGCGAGCGGACTTCTCTGGGACTAAGTCCTTATTTGTGCACACTGAGCATGCCCAGGGCAAGATCTCCCGTTGGAGATCGAGGGTCATGTGCTCAGGCTCTGCAGCGCATTCTATTGGTCCTCTTGTCAGGTCCTGGAAGGGCAAAGTTTCTGTGGCCACTTCCTGTCCTGCAACTATATAAACTGCGCATGACCGCACGGCCATGCGCTAGTGTACAATTATTATGTGTGTGTGTAGATGGATGTATGTCGATGGATGAAAGCTCCTCAGTATCCCTCCTTAGAGTTGTTGATTGCTCGCGGATGATGGTAGCTCTCTAGCGCCCGATTATCCATCTGTATGTTACACACATCACAGCGTCCTTTAGCTGTGCCTGCCAGTACGGCGCCGTGCGCTTGCCTTGCGCTTTCCATACCCAAGCCTGGGTGGTTAGTGGCGTCCGTCAGTGCGGCATCGCACGCACTCTTGTGCTCATATATTACTGATAAGGTTCTTTTCACACCCAGTTGCGGTGTTGTGCCAGCAAGGGTCTAATCGGACTTCAATCCCTTTTGGGGTTATGTTCGCTGACTACTTGCTCGCGCTCTATGTGCGGTACCGCGGTCCTGTGACTTAACAGGATCGCTTTCTTCACGTTGGGTGAGGTTTAACCCACGTGTTTATACTTTTAAGTACCGCCATATAGTCTGTCATTTACTAGCAGCGGGTTTCGCCTGCACGGTGGACCCCGGACTGCGAACGCATCTATATCATCTTTCTTGGTGCGTTCCGCCAGTCCTAACACATATGCACTTATTCCTGACTGTGAGGATTGCCACACCAGTGCAGTCTGATTGCCTATATCTGAAAGTGAACGGCATTACCACATCCATAATAGCCAATGACTAGTATGTATGTTATAAACTGAGACAAAATAACGTTGTGATTAGGCTGCAAAAGTTAGAAAATAGATAAGAGCCACTGCAGTGCTTTGTGAACAAGAGAGGAGACAGGTAGAAGGGACTGTGACTAGAGATGAGCGAATTTGTTTGGAAATCATTCGCCAAGTCCAAATTGGGGAGAAAAGGCACAAACATAGTACATTCGGATTCATGCTCGGTTTCCCAAGCATTTTTGGGTACACAGCAGAGCTCAGAAGGAAAGGCGCGCCATTTGACTTTTTGAATGCAAAATTTGCTCTAACATTTAGCGGATGCCATGATGCCTTTGGAGAGCCCCTGATGTGCCTAAACAGTGAAAATTCCACACAAGTAACACCAATTTGGAAATTAGAAACCTCAGGGAACTGATCTAGATGTGTGGTGACTAGTGTTGAGCGATACCGTCCGATACTTGAAAGTATCGGTATCGGATAGTATCGGCCGATACCCGAAAAGTATCGGATATCGCCGATACCGATACCCGATACCAATACAAGTCAATGGGACACCAAGTATCGGAAGGTATCCTGATGGTTCCCAGGGTCTGAAGGAGAGGAAACTCTCCTTCAGGCCCTGGGATCCATATTAATGTGTAAAATAAAGAATTAAAATAAAAATATTGATATAATTACCTCTCCGGAGGCCCCTGGACATCACCGCTGGTAACCGGCAGCCTTCTTTGTTTAAAATGAGCGCGTTTAGGACCTGAGAATGACGTTGCGGCTTCTGATTGGTCGCGTGCCGCTCATGTGACCGCCACGCGACCAATCAGAAGCCGCGACGTCATTCCTCAGGTCCTAAATTCCAAGAATGAGGAGTTTAGGACCTGAGGAATGACGTCGCGGCTTCTGATTGGTCGCGTGCCGCTCATGTGACCGCCACGCGACCAATCAGAAGCCGCGACGTCATTCCTCAGGTCCTAAATTCCTAGAATGAGGAGTTTAGGGCCTGAGAATGATGTTGCGGCTTCTGATTGGTCGCGTGGCGGTCACATGAGCGGCACACGACCAATCAGAAGCCGTGACGTCATGGGAGTCCCTCAACGCGCTCATTTTAAACAAAGAAGGCTGCCGGTTACCAGCGGTGATGTCCAGGGGCCTCCGGAGAGGTAAGTATATCAATATTTTTTATTTTAATTCTTTATTTTACACATTACTATGGATCCGATACCGATACCCGATACCACAAAAGTATCGGAACTCGGTATCGGAATTCCGATACCGCAAGTATCGGCCGATACCCGATACTTGCGGTATCGGAATGCTCAACACTAGTGGTGACTGGTGAGTAGTGATGAGCAAATTTGTTAGAAAAACGATCGCCAAACGAATATGGCACATTCTAATTTATGAAACACAAGCAAAATGTGAAAAAGTCGGAAAAAATTGGTAACATTCAGTGAAAAGCGCGGGAAAATATTTGCGTTGCCAGTAAAGTATTTTCAGCATTTTGGCTACGGTAATGGTCATGTATCACGAGCGCAGGGCACGTGTTTGATGAGGGGAGGGGATTTGCAGAGCTCAGAGGCGCAGCGTGCTGGTAAACTATAATATTTTTTTTCTAACTTTGTGTGTGCACACAGCGACTAGCCAATCAGTGCACAGGAAATGCCTACCTTGTCCTGACATAACAGCTTGTGTCATTGGATGCCGAAATCACATGTTCCACTCCATTTAAAGAGAGGACATCTTGTTTTAGTGCAATTTTGACATTGTAACAGTGCAGAGAGGCTGACGCTGGCACTGTTAGCAGCTAGTTAGCTATGTGGTAGTTTCTTACTCAGAAAGATTAGCTAGGTAGTGTCCTGTGTGGTTGTGAAGTTGACCTTCCAGCATTTCTTTTTTCTTTGCCATTACTGAGGTACAGAAACAGAGAAAACAGGGCACATTTCATACAAGTGTGCTATGCACTGCTTCTATTGTGCTCCATGAACGAGTATACCGTTATAAAGTTTATTTTTTTACTAGCTAATGAGAAACAGCATGCTATATCCCACCTTGCCATTTCATGCTGTGGTGACATTGTTCTGTTATTTGAGCTGCTGTGCATGAAGAAATCACCTTTTAGTGGTGGTGAAATTCCACAGTGTGCATAGCTCACTGTGGACTTTTTTCTGTTGCTAAACATAATACAGGCCACCATATCCCATGTTGTCATTTTGTGGTGGTGATAAGAAGCTGTCTACAGGCCTCACACAAATTAAGCCAAAAATATATATATATATTTTTTTTTCTGTTGCTAAATGTGATACAGCCCGCCGTATTCCAGGTTTTAATTTTGTGGCGGCGATATGAAGCTGTTTATAGACCTTACAAACATTTTAAAAAAGTATAAGTTTTTCTGTTGGTAAAACATGATACAGCCCGCCGTATCCCACATTGTCATTATGTAACAGTGATATGAAGCTGTCTGCAGACCTCACACACATTAAAATATTTATTTTGTTCAGTTGCAAAACGTGATACAGCCCGCTATATCTAATCTTGTCATTCAGTGGAGTTTAAATTGTTCTGTGTGCAGAGCTGTTGCACATTTTTTTTTTATTAACAAACATGATACAGCAGCCGAGATCTGAGTTTGAAATTGTTTTGAGCCTATCTTCTAGATTGCGTCTATGTTTGGCAACCAATTTCTCACTAGCATCTTTTATGCCTAGCTTGAGATGTGCATCTGTTACACCTTTCTTCTGATGAGCATCAAACAGTCTCTGGTAATTGGTGTTGGGTGTTGTGAACTCCGCTCTTGGGCTCCCTCCGGTGGTTGTAAGTGGCACTTTTGTGAGTTCTGCTCTTGGGCTCCCTCCGGTTGTTTTAAGTGGTATGGCTGCTCCTTGGATTTAGCAGTCTGCAGCTGCTTCCACTGATTGTCTTTCTGCTCGGCTATTTATACCTGGCTCTTTTCTTCAGCCAGTGCCACTTGTCAATGGTTCCTGGTTGGATTCACATCTCTCTTGGATTTCCCTGATATCCTGACCAGTTCAGCAAAGATAAGTCCTTTCTTTGCTCTTTTCTGTCCACATGCTGTGGACTTAATCGTTCTGTGCATTCTATGTTTTGTCCAGCTTGGATTAATTCTGTTAAGCTGGAAGCTCTGGAAAGCAGATTTACCCTCCACACCTTTAGTCAGGTGTGGAGATTTTTGTAAACTCTGTGTAGATTTTTGTAGTTTTTTATACTGACCGCACAGTATTCCGTCCTGTCCTATCTATCTAGCTAGACTGGCCTCCTGTGCTACATCCTGGTTTCATTCTACGTATGTCCCTCTCCACTCACAGTCATTACTTGTGGGGGGCTATCTATCCTTTGGGGATTTTCTCTGAGGCAAGATAGTTTTCCTGTATCTATCTTTATGGGTAGTTAATTCTTAGGCTGTGAGGAGGTGCCTAGGGAGTGACAGGAGCATCCCACGGCTACTTCTAGTGTTGTGTTGAGCTTAGGGACTGCAGTCAGTACAGGTACCACCTCCTTCAGAGTTCGTCCCATGTTGCTCCTAAACCACCAGTTCATAACAGTTGGGTAAGCGACTAATCATTGTAGGCTGGATCCTGGATCTCATACCTTCCATAGCCGCCCTGTTATTTATCCTGTTTTACGTTCCCATTCCCGCTGTCATTATGTCCCTTTTCCTGATCACTTCATCTAACAACTCGTTGGCCATATTTCTCTTGCAAACCTGCACCTTACCAGCAGCAACTGTAGGAAAGAGGATGTTCCAACACAGCGGACAATCTTCTACATTATACAGGCCTCATCCACACTAAAAATATTTTTTTATGTTACTAACATGATATGGAAGGCGATCTTTCAGTTTGAAATTGTTTTGCGCATCTAGTCAATGCTATACAGGCCTCATCGACAGCCCCCCCCAAAAAAAAATTCTTCTGCTAATTACACAGTACAGTATGGAACACGTCAATTAGAAATTGTTTGAAAACAGAAAAAGTTGCACACTGTAGTGCTAAAGCATGTCAATGGAAGAAAGGTTTTTCACATCTAACTGGAAATTCAGACTTCAGTCTTAGAGAGGCATTCACATTAGATACGTTAGGACCCATCAAATTTTGAGACCACCTTGTCATTGGTTGATGGGCATGCATGAAGTGGCTAAATGATGTGCTAAGCATCTCATTTTTCCCTTGTATTCAGAAGTATTATTGCTATTCATATTTCATATATTTCACATTGACATGCTTTAGCGCTACAATGTGCAACTTTTTTTGTTTATTATTTATGGAGGTAGCTGCTCCTAGTTGGCACATGTTCAGATTAGCTTGGAAGTGTGTTATGAACAGGTAATTCAGAACCACAATGGGTCTAGTGGTTAAGAGCACACAAGGTGACCTGACAGTTACCAATAACAAGGACGAGCTCTGAGACGTGGGAACTCTGCTGACCGCAATCCCTAATCCTATCATACCACACTAGAGGTAGCCGTGGATTGCGCCTAACGCTCCCTATGCAACTCGGCACAGCCTGAGAAACTAACTAGCCCTGAAGATAGAAAAATAAGCCTACCTTGCCTCAGAGAAATTCCCCAAAGGAAAAGGCAGCCCCCCCACATATAATGACTGTGAGTTAAGATGAAAATACAAACACAGAGATGAAATAGATTTTAGCAAAGTGAGGCCCGACTGACTGAATAGACCGAAGATACACAAAACCCTACAATTAACCACGCAGAAGGGCAAAAAGACCCTCCGCACCGACTAACGGTACGGAGGTACCCCCTCTGCGTCCCAGAGCTTCCAGCAAGCAAGAAAAACCAAAAGCGCAAACTGGACAGAAAATATAGCAACAAAAGTAACACCAGCACAACTTAGCTTATCCAGGAAAGACAGGCCACAGGAACGATCCAGGAGAAAGCAAGATCCACACTAGAACATTGACTGGAGGCCAAGAGCAAAGCACTAGGTGGAGTTAAATAGAGCAGCACCTAACGACTTCACCACATCACCTGAGGAAGGAAACTTAGAAGCCGCAGTACCACTCACATCCACCAACGGAAGCTCATAGACAGAATCAGCCGAAGTACCACTTGTGACCACAGGAGGGAGCTCGACCACAGAATTCACAACAGTACCCCCCCTTGAGGAGGGGTCACCGAACCCTCACCAGAGCCCCCAGGCCGACCAGGATGAGCCATATGAAAGGCACGAACAAGATCGGCAGCATGGACATCAGAGGCAAAGACCCAGGAATTATCTTCCTGACCATAACCCTTCCACTTAACCAGATACTGGAGTTTCCATCTCGAAACACGAGAATCCAAAATCTTCTCCACTATATACTCCAACTTCCCCTCCACCAAAACCGGGGCAGGAGGATCAACAGATGGAACCATAGGTGCCACGTATCTCAGCAACAATGACCTATGGAATACGTTATGGATGGAAAAAGAATCTGGAAGGGTCAAACGAAAAGACACAGGATTAAGAACCTTAGAAATCCTATACGGACCAATGAAATGAGGCTTAAACTTAGGAGAGGAAACCTTCATAGGAATATGACGAGATGACAACCAAACCAAATCCCCAACACGAAGTCGGGGACCCACACAGCGTCTGCGATTAGCGAAACATTGAGCCTTCTCCTGGGACAAGGTCAAATTGTCCACTACATGAGTCCAAATCTGCTGCAACCTGTCCACCACAGTATCCACACCAGGACAGTCCGAAGACTCAACCTGTCCTGAAGAGAAACGAGGATGGAACCCAGAATTGCAGAAAAACGGTGAAACCAAGGCAGCCGAGCTGGCCCGATTATTAAGGGCGAACTCAGCCAACGGCAAAAAGGACACCCAATAATCCTGATCAGCAGAAACAAAGCATCTCAGATATGTTTCCAAGGTCTGATTGGTTCGTTCAGTCTGGCCATTTGTCTGAGGATGGAAAGCCAAGGAAAAAGACAAATCAATGCCCATCCTAGCACAAAAGGCTCGCCAAAACCTCGAAACAAACTGGGAACCTCTGTCAGAAACGATGTTCTCTGGAATGCCATGTAAACGAACCACATGCTGGAAGAATAATGGCACCAAATCAGAGGAGGAAGGTAATTTAGACAAGGGTACCAAATGGATCATCTTAGAGAAGCGATCTCAAACCACCCAAATGACCGACATTTTTTGAGAGACGGGGAGATCCGAAATAAAATCCATAGAGATATGTGTCCATGTCCTCTTCGGGATCGGCAAGGGCAAAAGCAACCCACTGGCACGAGAACAGCAGGGCTTAGCACAAATCCCACAGGACTGCACAAAAGAACGCACATCCCGCGACAGAGACAGCCACCAAAAGGATCTAGCCACTAAATCTCTGGTACCAAAGATTCCAGGATGACCAGCCAACACCGAACAATGAACCTCAGAGATAACTTTATTCGTCCACCTATCAGGGACAAACAGTTTCTCCGCTGGGCAACGATCAGGTTTATTAGCCTGAAATTTTTGCAGCACCCGCCGCAAATCAGGGGAGATGGCAGACAAAATCACTCCCTCTTTGAGAATACCCGTCGGCTCAGACAAACCCGGAGAGTTGGGCACAAAACTCCTAGACAGGGCATCCGCCTTCACATTTTTAGAGCCCGGAAGGTACGAAACCACAAAGTCAAAACGGGAGAAAAACAGCGACCAACGAGCCTGTCTAGGATTCAACCGTTTGGCAGACTCGAGATAAGTCAAGTTCTTGTGATCAGTCAAGACCACCACACGATGCTTAGCTCCTTCAAGCCAATGACGCCACTCCTCGAATGCCCACTTCATGGCCCGCAACTCTCGATTGCCAACATCATAATTTCGCTCAGCAGGCGAAAACTTCCTGGAAAAGAAGGCGCATGGCTTCATCACCGAGCAATCAGAACCTCTTTGCGACAAAACAGCCCCCGCTCCAATTTCAGAAGCATCAACCTCGACCTGGAACGGAAGCGAAACATCTGGTTGACACAACACAGGGGCAGAAGAAAAACGACGCTTTAACTCTTGAAAAGCTTCCACAGCAGCAGAAGACCAATTGACCACATCAGCACCCTTCTTGGTCAAATCGGTCAATGGTTTAGCAATACTAGAAAAATTACAGATGAAGCGACGATAAAAATTAGCAAAGCCCAGGAACTTTTGCAGACTCTTCAGAGATGTCGGCTGAGTCCAATCATAGATGGCCTGGACCTTAACAGGGTCCATCTCGATAGTAGAAGGGGAAAAAATGAACCCCAAAAATGAAACCTTCTGAACACCAAAGAGACACTTTGATACCTTCACAAACAAAGAATTAGCATGCAGGACCTGGAACACCATTCTGACCTGCTTCACATGAGACTCCCAATCATCCGAGAAGACCAAAATATCATCCAAGTATACAATCAGGAATTTATCCAGGTACTCTTGGAAGATGTCATGCATAAAGGACTGAAACACTGATGGAGCATTGGCAAGTCCGAATGGCATAACCAGGTACTCAAAATGGCCCTCGGGCGTATTAAATGCAGTTTTCCATTCATCGTCCCGCTTAATACGCACAAGATTATACGCACCACGAAGATCTATCTTGGTGAACCAACTAGTAGGGTTGAGCGAAACGGGTCGAACATTTTCAAAAGTCGCCGACTTTTGGCGAAGTCGAGTTTCATGAAACCCGATCCGACCCCTGTGCGTGGTCGGCCATGCGGTACGCGACTTTCGTGCCAAAGTCGCGTTTCAATGACGCGAAAAGCGCCATTTCTCAGCCAATGAAGGTAAACGCAGAGTGTGGGCAGCGTGATGACATAGGTCCTGGTCCCCACCATCTTAGAGAAGGGCATTGCAGTGATTGGCTTGCTGTCTGCGGCGTCACAGGGGCTATAAAGGGGAGTTCCCGCCGACCGCCATGTTACTGCTGCTGATCTGAGCTTAGGGAGAGGTTGCTGCCGCTTCGTCAGAAGCAGGGATAGCGTTAGGCAGGGTCCATTAACCACAAAACCGCTTGTGCTGTAGCGATTTCCACTGCCCAACACCACCTTCGGTGTGCAGGGACAGTGGAAGCTCCTTTTTTTTTTTTTTCCTCAGCGCTGTAGCTCATTGGGCTGCCCTAGAAGGCTCCCTGATAGCTGCATTGCTGTGTGTACGCCGCTGTGCAAACCAACTGCTTTTTTCAAAGCACAAATCCTCTTGTTCCTTCCTTTCTGCACAGCTATCTTGTTTGTTTGTCCACACTTTTTATTTAATTTGTGCATCAGTCCACTCCTTATTGCTGCCTGCCATACCTGGCTGAGATTACTGCAGGGAGATAGTAATTGAAGGACAGTTCCTTTTTTTTTTTTTTTTTTTTTTTTGTGGGAGATTAAGATTGACATTTCTGCTAGAGTGCCATCTCTGTCTGTGTCATCTCTCACTCAGTGGGCCATAGAAAACCTATTTATTTTTTTGCTTGATTTGGGTTCCAAAATCTACCAGAAAAAATCACAACATCAATCAGTGGGAGAAAAATATTGGCCTCAGGGCTTGTGTGCCACTCCTTACTTCTGTGTGTACCATCTCTCACTCAGTGGGCCATAGAAAGCCTATTAATTTTTTTGCTTGATTTGGGTTCTAAATTCTACCTGAAAAAATCAATAAATCAATCAGTGGGAGATTAATATTGGCCTTTGGGCTTGTGTGCCAGTCCTAAGCGTGCCATCTCTCTCTCTCTCAGATAGTGGGCCATAGAAAGCCTATTTTTTTATTATTTTATTGGGTTTATAAATTTTCCCTGGAAAAAAAAAAAAAGTGGGAGATTAATATTGGCCTCTGGGCTTGTGTGCCAGTCCTGAGCGTGCCATCTCTCTCACAAATAGTGGGCCATAGAAAGCCTATTTATTTTTTTGGTTGATTTGGGTTCATAATTCTACCTGAAAAAATCAATCAATCAATCAGTGGGAGATTAATATTGGGCTTTGGGCTTGTGTGCCAGTCCTAAGCGTGCCATCTCTCTCTCTCAGATAGTGGGCCATAGAAAGCCTATTTATTATTATTTTTTTTATTGGGTTTATAAATTTTCCCTGGAAAAAAAAAAAATGGGAGATTAATATTGGCCTCTGGGCTTGTGTGCCAGTCCTGAGCGTGCCATCTCTCTCACAAATAGTGGGCCATAGAAAGCCTATTTATTTTTTTGGTTGATTTGGGTTCATAATTCTACCTGAAAAAATCAATCAATCAATCAGTGGGAGAAAAATATTGGCCTCAGGGCTTGTGTGCCACTCCTTACTCCTGTGTGTGCCATCTCTCACTCAGTGGGCCATAGAAAGCCTATTAATTTTTTTGCTTGATTTGGGTTCTAAATTCTACCTGAAAAAATCATTAAATCAATCAGTGGGAGATTATTATTGGCCTTTGGGCTTGTGTGCCAGTCCTAAGCGTGCCATCTCTCTCTCTCTCTCAGATAGTGGGCCATAGAAAGCCTATTTTTTTATTATTTTATTGGGTTTATAAATTTTCCCTGGAAAAAAAAAAAAGTGGGAGAATAATATTGGCCTCTGGGCTTGTGTGCCAGTCCTGAGCGTGCCATCTCTCTCACAAATAGTGGGCCATAGAAAGCCTATTTATTTTTTTGGTTGATTTGGGTTCATAATTCTACCTGAAAAAATCAATCAATCAATCAGTGGGAGATTAATATTGGGCTTTGGGCTTGTGTGCCAGTCCTAAGCGTGCCATCTCTCTCTCTCAGATAGTGGGCCATAGAAAGCCTATTTATTATTATTTTTTTTATTGGGTTTATAAATTTTCCCTGGAAAAAAAAAAAATGGGAGATTAATATTGGCCTCTGGGCTTGTGTGCCAGTCCTGAGCGTGCCATCTCTCTCACAAATAGTGGGCCATAGAAAGCTTATTAATTTTTTGCTTGATTTGGGTTCCAAAATCTACCAAAAAAATTCACTAAATCAATCAGTGGGAGATTATTATTGGCCTCTGGGCTTGTGTGCCACTCCTGACTCCTGTGTGCGTCATCTGTCACTCAGTGGGCCCTAGAAAGTCTATTTTTTGTTTTATTTGTTTTCTAAATTCTCCCTGAAACAATCATTTTATTTTCTTTGGTTTCTAAATTATTCCTGAAAAAAAATCATTTTTTTTGTATTTTTTTTTCTCTCAAGTCTCCCTGAAAAAAAAAAAAAAAAAAAATCTGTGGGAGATTCATATTGCCCCTTCTGCTTGTGTGCCAGTCTTGACTCCTGGGTGTGCCATCTCTCTCTCTCTCCCCAATTGTGGGCCATAGAAAGCCTATTAATTTTTTTGCTTGATTTGGGTTCCAAAATCTACCAAAAAAAATCACTAAATCAATCAGTGGGAGATTAATATTGGCCTCTGGGCTTGTGTGCCACTCCTGACTCCTGTGTGCGTCATCTGTCACTCAGTGGGCCCTAGAAAGCCTATTTTTTGTTTTATTTGTTTTCTAAATTCTCCCTGAAACAATCATTTTATTTTCTTTGGTTTCTAAATTATTCCTGAAAAAAATCATTTTTTTTGTATTTTTTTTTCTCTCAAGTCTCCCTGAAAAAAAAAAAAAATCTGTGGGAGATTCATATTGCCCCTTCTGCTTGTGTGCCAGTCTTGACTCCTGGGTGTGCCATCTCTCTCTCTCTCCCCAATTGTGGGCCATAGAAAGCCTATTAATTTTTTTGCTTGATTTGGGTTCCAAAATCTACCAAAAAAAATCACTAAATCAATCAGTGGGAGATTAATATTGGCCTCTGGGCTTGTGTGCCACTCCTGACTCCTGTGTGCGTCATCTGTCACTCAATGGGCCCTAGAAAGCCTATTTTTTGTTTTATTTGTTTTCTAAATTCTCCCTGAAACAATCATTTTATTTTCTTTGGTTTCTAAATTATTCCTGAAAAAAATCATTTTTTTTGTATGTTTTTTTCTCTCAAGTCTCCCTGAAAAAAAAAAAAAAAAAAAAAATCTGTGGGAGATTCATATTGCCCCTTCTGCTTGTGTGCCAGTCTTGACTCCTGGGTGTGCCATCTCTCTCTCCCCAATTGTGGGCCATAGAAAGCCTATTAATTTTTTTGCTTGATTTGGGTTCCAAAATCTACCAAAAAAAATAACTAAATCAATCGGTGGGAGATTAATATTGGCCTCTGGGCTTGTGTGCCACTCCTGACTCCTGTGTGCGTCCTCTCTCACTCAGTGGGCCCTACAAAGCCTTTTTTTTTTTTTTTTTCCTAAATTCTCCCTGAAACAATCATTTCATTTTATTTGTTTTATAAATTCTTCTGTAAAAAATAATTTTTTTTAAATTTTTTTTTTTTCTGAAGTCTCCCTTTTAAAAAAAACAAACACAAATCAGTGGGAGATAAATATTTACATTTGCGCTTCAGTGACAGTCCTGCGTGTGTGCCATCTCATTTGTTGCCAACAACAACAGAGTGTGTAACATTGTGGCTGATTTTCGTTGTGGTCTCACCCACCTGTAAAGGGGTAGCTAAATCATACTGAAGTTATAGCTCACCGTGTAAGTTGTGTGACAGCAACAAATACCGTTCGTTTGGTAACGTTTTTAAAACAACGAGGAAGTCTGGTGGAAGAGGTCGTGGCCGGGGGCGTTCATTGTCAGCTGGTAATGAGGGTAGTGGTAGTGGTGGAGCATCAGCTGGTCGTGGGAAAAAAAATATTGCACCTAAGTCTGGAGCTGTGGAGCCAGGTTCGTCGTCTGGCTACACAAGGCCTCGAACGCTCCCTTTTCTGGGAGTAGGAAAACCGCTTTTAAAGCCGGAGCAGCAAGAGCAAGTTTTGGCTTATCTTGCTGACTCAGCCTCTAGCTCTTTTGCCTCCTCTCGTGAAACTGGTAAATGTCAAAGCAGCGCGTCGTTAGTGGATGTTCACGGTCAGGGACAAGTCGCTTCCTTGTCCTCTTCAGCAAAAACAACAACAGAGAAGAATGCAGCAGGCGACACAACGGGTTACTCCATGGAGCTCTTTACACATACCGTCCCTGGCTTAGAAAGTGAAGCAGTTAACAGTCCATGCCCATTACAAGTTGAATCTGACATGGAGTGCACTGATGCACAGCCACAGCCAGACTACTATGCTGGTCCTTTGACTCAGACCACAACATTGCCCTCGCAGGGTGCTGATCAAGAATCAGACCCTGATGAGACTATGTTGCCCCATCACGAACGCTATACCACCGACCGACACGGTGACACAGACGAAGTTGCACACGAGCTACAAGAAGAGGTAATAGATGACCCAGTTCTTGACCCCGATTGGCAGCCATTGGGGGAACAGGGTGCAGGCGGCAGCAGTTCTGAAGCGGAGGAGGAGGGGCCGCAGCAGGCATCAACATCGCAACAGGTTCCATCTGCCGGGCCCGTATCTTGCCCAAAACGCGTGGCAAAGCTAAAACCTGTTGGAGGACAGCGTGGCCATCCGGTTAAAGCTCAGTCTGCAATGCCTGAAAAGGTATCCGATGCTAGAAAGAGTGCAGTCTGGCATTTTTTTAAACAACATCCAATTGATCAGCGCAAAGTCATCTGTCAAAAATGTTCAACTACCTTAAGCAGAGGACAGAATCTGAAAAGTCTCAATACAAGTTGCATGCATAGACATTTAACCACCATGCATTTGCAAGCCTGGACTAACTACCAAACGTCCCTTAAGGTTGTAGCACCCTCGGCCAATGAAGCTAGTCAGCAACGCAACATCCCTTCCGGCAGTGTAGGGCCACCATTTTCCGCACCACCTGCAGTATCTGTGCAGGTTTCTTTGCCAGGCCAAAGCCATCAGGGTCAGGGAATCACCAGTTTCGTAGTAGGAAACACTGCATCTAGGGCACCGGTGGCAACAATACCATCTCCCACCGTCTCTCAGTCTGTCATGTCCACCGGCACCCCCGCTAGTTCCACGATCTCCAGCTCTCCAGTCCAGCTCACCCTACATGAGACTATGGTTAGAAAAAGGAAGTACTTAGCCTCGCATCCGCGTACACAGGGTTTGAACGCACACATAGCTAGACTAATCTCGTTAGAGATGATGCCCTACCGGTTAGTTGAAAGCGAAGCTTTCAAAGCCCTGATGGACTACGCTGTACCACGCTACGAGCTACCCAGTCGACACTTTTTTTCCAGAAAAGCCATCCCAGCCCTCCACCAGCATGTTAAAGAGCGCATCGTCCATGCACTCAGGCAATCTGTGAGCACAAAGGTGCACCTGACAACAGATGCATGGACCAGTAGGCATGGCCAGGGACGTTACGTGTCCATCACGGCACACTGGGTAAATGTGGTGGATGCAGGGTCCACAGGGGACAGCAAGTTTGGGACAGTTCTGCCTAGCCCACGGTCTAGGAAACAATTGGCTGTAGCCGTTCGCACCCCCTCCTCCTCCTCTTCGTCCTCCTGCAGAAGCGAGAGCTCGTCCACAGACCGCAGTCGCACAACCACTCCATCCGCAGCTGCCACTGTTACACACCAGGTCTCCCATTATGGGGCAGCTACTGGCAAACGTCAGCAGGCTGTATTGGCTATGAAGTGTTTGGGCGACAACAGACACACCGCGGAAGTTCTGTCCGAGTTCTTGCAGAAAGAAACGCAGTCGTGCCTGGGCACTGTAGATCTTGAGGCAGGCAAGGTAGTGAGTGATAACGGAAGGAATTTCATGGCTGCCATCTCCCTTTCCCAACTAAAACACATTCCTTGCCTGGCTCACACCTTAAACCTGGTGGTGCAGTGCTTCCTGAAAAGTTATCCGGGGTTATCCGACCTGCTCCTCAAAGTGCGTGGACTTTGCTCACATATCCGCCGTTCGCCCGTACACTCCAGCCGTATGCAGACCTATCAGCGTTCTTTGAACCTTCCCCAGCATCGCCTAATCATAGACGTTGCAACAAGGTGGAACTCAACACTGCACATGCTTCAGAGACTGTGTGAACAGAGGCGGGCTGTTATGTTTTTGTGGGAGGATACACATACACGGGCAGGCAGTAGGATGGCAGACATGGAGTTGTCAGGTGTGCAGTGGTCGAAGATTCAAGACATGTGTCAAGTCCTTCAGTGTTTTGAGGAATGCACACGGCTGGTTAGTGCAGACAACGCCATAATAAGCATGAGCATCCCCCTAATGCGTCTGCTGATGCAAAGTTTGACGCACATAAAGGATCAGGCGTCTGCAGCTGAGGAAGAGGAAAGCCTTGATGACAGTCAGCCATTGTCTGGCCAGGGCAGTGTACAGGACGAGGTAGCGGGCGAAGAGGAGGAGGAGGACGAGGAGGATGATGGGGATGATTATATTTTTAATGAGGAAGCTTTTCCGGGGCCACTGGAAATTGGTGGCGCGGCAAGGCCGGGTTCTGGTTTTTTGAGGGACACAAGTGACGTGGATTTGCCTGAAACTGCCCCTCAACCAAGCACAACCGCAGATTTGAGAACTGGAACTTTGGCCCACATGGCGGATTATGCCTTACGTATCCTCAAAAGGGACACACGCATAACTAAAATGATGAATGATGACGATTACTGGTTGGCCTGCCTCCTTGATCCTCGCTATAAAGGCAAATTGCAAAATATAATGCCACATGAGAACTTGGAACTAATATTAGCAACCAAACAATCAACTCTTGTTGACCGTTTGCTTCTGGCATTCCCTGCACACAGCGCCCGTGATCGTTCTCACACGAGCTGCAGGGGCCAGCAGATCAGAGGAGTTAGAGGGGCAGAAATCAGAAGTGGCGTTGGCCAGAGGGGTTTTCTGACCAGGTTGTGGAGTGATTTTGCTATGACCGCAGACAGGACAGGTACTGCAGCATCAATTCAAAGTGACAGGAGACAACATTTGTCCAGTATGGTTACAAACTATTTTTCATCCCTTATCGATGTTCTCCCTCAACCGTCATTCCCATTTGATTACTGGGCATCAAAATTAGACACCTGGCCAGAATTGGCAGAATATGCATTGCAGGAGCTTGCTTGCCCGGCAGCTAGTGTCCTATCAGAAAGAGTATTCAGTGCTGCAGGTTCAATACTAACAGAAAAAAGGACTCGTCTGGCTACCCAAAATGTACCACAACTGGATTTCGAAATCTTTTGCCCCACCTTGCCCGGCTGACACCTAGCTTTCCTATGAAAAGGTCTTGCCTGTGGACTATTCTGAATGCCTTTTCCAATCTCGTAATTTTCTGCACCTGATTGTCCAGCATACGACATGTTTACACCTCACTAAATGGCCAAACTCCCCACACGGGGCCGTGGTATCGACACTTGGCGACAGCACCCGTGAGAGTGCAGTTTGTCTGAAGAGGTGGGTGAGCCCGCTTTTGGTCGACGGCACTGCCACTGGGTCCCTCCTAGTACAATAAAGTGTCTCTGGTGGTGGTGGTGCGCACCCAACGTCAGACACACCGTTGTAATATGAGGGGCCCTGGGCCTGTACCGCCGGCCACAAGACAGTTTCCCCCCACCCCAGCTCAAACAGTGCTCTACCACTTGCAAAATTATCTCACAGCTCCACCAATGTTTAGTCTATGCGCTGACATCCTTCAATGCCTGCCACTGACAATACCATTGTATTGACATTTTTGTTATGTTAGGCCTTCGATGCCTGTCTGTGGTCACTCCTTCCACTAGGCCTCCACTGACCACACCACTGCTGCCCGTGTACCCCTGGAACCAATTTAAAATTGCCTACAGCCAGCCCAATTTTTTTATTTTAGGCCTTCGATACCTGTCTGCGGTCCATTCTTTCAACTACTACTACACTGACCAGGGCACTGCTGCCCGTGTACCCCTGGAACCAATTTAAAATTGCCTACAGCCATGTGTTATTATTTTAGGCCTTCAATGCCTGTCTGTGGTCACTCCTTCCACTAGGCCTCCACTGACCACACCACTGCTGCCCGTGTACCCCTGGAACCAATTTAAAATTGCCTACAGCCATGTGTTATTATTTTAGGCCTTCGATGCCTGTCTGCGGTCACTCCTTCCACTAGGCCTCCACTGACCACACCACTGCTGCCCGTGTACCCCTGGAACCAACATCAGAAAATATAAAAATAAGTATTTTGCTTATAAAAAAGAAAATACTGGAGAGATATCAAATGCAGACATTTTAACATTAAAAACAAACACACAACTAAAATATGGTACAGTACTAAAAATGGCCACCAGCTACAATTACTTTCTCCTGCAAGTAGTTAACTGAAAGGTTTTTTAAATTGAAAACACAGATATGGCATCCACCGAGTGTTGTCCTGTCGCGTCTTCTTTATATTATTGCCGAGAAGATGCAAAACAATGAAAATAATAAAATCCTTAATTACCAAAATAATAGAGAAAGTCAACACCACATTGCAAATAAACATTCATTCCAAATAAAGAAGCAGGGCGCGTCCGAGGGTGAGTATATACCTAATAAGAATATAATCACCCTCGGACGCGCAATGCTTATTTCCAACAGCCTTCCTTCCTAAGAATCAGCCCTTCCGTGGTGTAGAGAGACGTTGTGTTACACTCCAAGGTGTTCCCCAGGTTGCCTTTCCTGAGCTTCGATCTTCCGGCTCTCGTTTAGTAGTTGTTGGAAACTACGCTGCATTAGGCCTTCAAATTGGGTATGGGGTGTAGAGAGATGGTGTGTTCCACTCCAAGGTGTTCCCCAGGTTGCCTTTCCTGAGCTTCGATCTTCCGGCTCTCGTTTAGTAGTTCTTGGAAAATACACTGCATTAGGCCTACAAATTGGGTATGGGGTGGAGAGAGATGGTGTGTTCCACTCCAAGGTGTTCCCCAGGTTGCCTTTCCTGAGCTTCGATCTTCCGGCTCTCGTTTAGTAGTTCTTGGAAACTACACTGCATTAGGCCTTCAAATTGGGTATGGGGTGTAGAGAGAGGGTGTGTTACACTCCAAGGTGTTCCCCAGGTTGCCTTTCCTGAGCTTCGATCTTCCGGCTCTCGTTTAGTAGTTCTTGGAAACTACACTGCATTAGGCCTACAAATTGGGTATGGGGTGGAGAGAGATGGTGTGTTACACTCCAAGGTGTTCCCCAGGTTTCCTTGCCATTGCTTCGGTCTTCCGACTCTCGTTTAGTAGTTGTAGAAAAGTACACTGCATTAGGCCTACAAAATGGGTATGGGGTGGAGAGAGATGGTGTGTTACACTCCAAGGTGTTCCCCAGGTTGCCTTTCCTGAGCTTCTATCTTCAGGCTCTCATTAAATTGTGGTTAAATGGAACAACTGCATTTGGCGTACTAGTTGATTTGGGGCCTACTATCGGTGTCTGCCACTCCTTGCTGTTCTCCTGGTTTCCTGTCCTGAAATTCCATTTTCAGGCTCTCGTTAAGTAGTTGTTAATGTTAGACTGCATTTGGCCTACTAGTTGGGTTGGGGCCTACTATCGGTGTCTGCCACTCCTTGCTGTTCTCCTCCACTGAACAAAGCTGTGCCGCCTGTTTACTACGGTTGCCAATTTTGAACTGCATTTCGACTACTTACTGATTTGGCCCTACTCTCTGTGTCAGCCTCTCATTCCAGTTGTCCTCCACTGCAATGCCCCCTGGTTATTCCTGTGTTACCAATTTTGAACTGCATTTAGCCCACTTTATTCTTTGGGCCTATATCTGTGTTTCCACTTCATCGTGCCCATTGCCCAGCCAGTGATAGATGAGTCTGCTGGTACATTGACCCATAACGCAACATTCCCCGTGCATGCTACACAACAACATTGTGACCCTGCTGAAAGTCAGGTTGCTCTTCCCGCATACCATACCACCTTACACGGGGACAAAGAGGAAGGTGCAGATGAAAGTGCAGGTTCCTTCATCAGGTGGGGGGAGGAATACTAGTTGGCGACGTCACTGGCACAGGGCCTCTCATAGTACGCAAAAGTGTTGCTGCCGGTGGGAGGCGCCCCCGCCGTGCAAACACACCGCTGTACTTTGAGGGGCCCTGTGCCAGTGCCAATGCCAACAAGTGGGCCCCCCCTGCTTGCTCAGGATCACAGCACTTGCAAAGTTGAAATACTTACCTCTCCCTGCTCCACTGCCGTGACGTGGTCCAGATTTCCTGGGCCCACTAATTACTTGAACCAGCCCTACCCCACACAACTTTAGCCAAATGACCCCCAATTTCAAATGCCTTCCAATTATTATAAGGTAAATTACGCTTGACAAGCTTCATTAAGAAGAATGGATGGTTTTGACATTAAAATGGGCACTCTAGGTGTTTTCCTGGCCCCCACTCACTGCCGACTATGCTGCCCCATTGACTTGCATTGGGTTTCGTGTTTCGGTCGATCCCGACTTTACGTCATAATCGGCCGATTTCACTCGACCCGACTTTTGAGATAGTCGGGTTTCGCGAAACCCGGCTCGACTCTAAAAAGGTCAAGGTCGCTCAACTCTACCAACTAGCCCCCTTAATCCGAGCAAACAAATCGGATAGCAGCGGCAAGGGGTACTGAAATTTGACCGTGATTTTATTTAGAAGGTGGTAATCAATACAAGGTCTCAGCGAACCATCCTTCTTGGCCACAAAAAAGAACCCTGCTTCCAATGGCGACGATGACGGGCGAATATGACCCTTCTCCAAGGATGCTTTTACGTTAACTCCGCATAGCAGTGTGCTCAGGCACAGATAAATTAAACAGTCAACCTTTAGGAAACTTACTACCAGGAATCAAATCGATAGCACAATCACAATCCCTATGCGGAGGTAGGGCATTGGACTTGGGCACATCAAATACATCCCGGTAATCTGACAAGAACTCTGGGACCTCAGAAGGGGTGGATGACGAAATAGACAGAAATGGGACATCGCCATGTACCTCCTGACAACCCCAGCTGGACACAGACATTGATTTCCAATCTAATACTGGGTTATGGACTTGTAGCCATGGCAACCCCAACACGACCACATCATGCAGATTATGCAATACCAGAAAGCGAACATCCTCCTGATGTGCAGGAGCCATGCACATGGTCAGCTGGGTCCAGTACTGAGGTTTATTCTTGGCCAAAGGCGTAGCATCAATTCCTCTCAATTGGAATAGGACACTGCAAGGGCTCCAAGAAAAATCCACAACGCCTAGCATACTCCAAGTCCATCAAATTCAGGGCAGCGCCTGAATCCACAAATGTCATGACAGAATAAGATGACAAAGAGCAGATCAAAGTAACGGACAAAAGAAATTTTGACTGTACCGTACCAATGGTGGCAGACCTAGCGAACCGCTTAGTGCGCTTAGAACAATCGGAGATAACATGAGTGGAATCACCACAGTAGAAACAAAGCCCATTCTGACGTCTGTGTTCTTGCCGTTCAGCTCTGGTCAAAGTCCTATCGCACTGCATAGGCTCAGGTTTATGCTCGGATAATACCGCCAAATGGTGCACAGATTTACGCTCACGCAAGCGTCGACCGATCTGAATGGCCAAAGACATAGACTCATTCAAATCAACAGGCATAGGAAATCCCACCATGACATCTTTAAGGGCTTCAGAGAGACCCTTTCTGAAAATCGCTGCCAGCGCACATTCATTCCACTGAGTGAGCACGGACCACTTCCTAAACGTCTGACAATATACCTCTACCTCATCCTGACCCTGACACAGAGCCAGCAAATTTTTCTCTGCCTGATCCACTGAATTAGGTTCTTCATACAGCAATCCGAGCGCCAGAAAAAACGCATCAATATTACATAATGCAGGATCTCCTGGCGCAAGGGAAAACGCCCAGTCTTGAGGGTCGCCACGTAATAAAGAAATGATGATCCTAACTTGTTGAACTGGGTCACCAGAGGAGCGAGGTTTCAAAGCCAGAAACGGTTTACAATTATTTTTGAAACTCAGAAATTTAGCTCTATCTCCAGAAAACAAATCAGGAATAGGAATTCTTGGTTCTAACATAGAATTCTGAGCCACAAAGTCTTGAATATTTTGTACTCTTGCAGTGAGATGATCCACACATGAAGACAGACCTTTAATGTCCATCACTACACCTGTGTCCTGAACCACCCAAATGTCTAGGGGAAAAAAAAGGCAAAACACAGTGCAAAGAAAAAAAAATGGTCTCAGAACTTCTTTTTTCCCTCTATTGAGAAGCATTAGTACTTTGGGCCTCCAGTACTGTTATGAACAGGTAATTCAGAACCACAATGGGTCTAGTGGTTAAGAGCACACAAGGTGACCTGACAGTTACCAATAACAAGGACGAGCTCTGAGACGTGGGAACTCTGCTGACCGCAATCCCTAATCCTATCATACCACACTAGAGGTAGCCGTGGATTGCGCCTAACGCTCCCTATGCAACTCGGCACAGCCTGAGAAACTAACTAGCCCTGAAGATAGAAAAATAAGCCTACCTTGCCTCAGAGAAATTCCCCAGAGGAAAAGGCAGCCCCCCCACATATAATGACTGTGAGTTAAGATGAAAATACAAACACAGAGATGAAATAGATTTTAGCAAAGTGAGGCCCGACTGACTGAATAGACCGAAGATAGGAAAGATTACTTTGCGTTCAACACAAAACCCTACAAACAACCATGCAGAGGGGCAAAAAGACCATCCGCACCGACTAACGGTACGGAGGTACCCCCTCTGCGTCCCAGAGCTTCCAGCAAGCAAGAAAAACCAATAGCGCAAGCTGGACAGAAAATATAGCAACAAAAGTAACACCAGCACAACTTAGCTTATGCAGGAAAGACAGGCCACAGGAACGATCCAGGAGAAAGCAAGATCCACACTAGAACATTGACTGGAGGCCAAGAGCAAAGCACTAGGTGGAGTTAAATAGAGCAGCACCTAACGACTTCACCACATCACCTGAGGAAGGAAACTTAGAAGTCGCAGTACCACTCACATCCACCAACGGAAGCTCATAGACAGAATCAGCCGAAGTACCACTTGTGACCACAGGAGGGAGCTCGACCACAGAATTCACAACAGAAGTGCCAGTCAGTCTTTTTGTCATTAGAAATTGTTTGTAGCATGTAGTCAATGTTAATCAGGCCTCATCCACAGGCCCCCCAAAATTTTGTCGGTTACTAGCGTCATACAGTATGGAACATCTCACTCAGACATTTTTGGAGCATATCTTCTTTGTCATCCAGCCCTCATCCACACTTAAACAATTCTTTCTTCTGTTACTAAAGTAATACAGTATGGGACATCTCACTTTGAAATTGTTTGGAGCATGTAGTCAATGTTATATAGCCTCATCGACAGCCCCTCAAAAATTATTTTGTTACTAACATAATACAAGTAGACGTGAAAGAAGGAAAGTACACAACCCAAAGTAAAATTGAAAATATTTATTGATATATCAGATAAAGAGAATTATTTTTTAAAGATGAGAACTGTAACAGAGGTAAATACTGGAAAGGGTACAGAGCAAGGCACAGTGACCCCTGAGCAACAAATTACAAAGATGGAAAATGTAAAATAGTGATGGCCACATGATATCTAGTATTAATAATAAAAGCTAAGTGGGTAAGATAAATAGTCCACAGGGAATAAAAAATATACAAAATATATAATGTTAACAGTGTGCAATGGCAAAACACTAATATAACAAGTAGTGTTGAGTGATACCTTCCGATATTTGAAAGTATCGGTATCGGATGGTATCGGCCGATATCCCAAAAATATCGGATATTGCCGATACCGATACCCGATACCAATGCAAGTCAATGGGACACAAATATCGGAATGTATCCTGGAATGATTCCCAGGGTCTGAAGGAGAGGAAACTCTCCTTCAGGCCCGGGATCCATATTAATGTAAAAAATAAAGAATAAAAATAAAAAATATGGATATACTCACCCTCTGACAAACCCTGGCTGTCACCACTGCAAGCGTCTGCCTCCGTTCATAAGAATGCTGAGAGTAAAGGACCTTCGATGACGTCGCGGTCAGGTGACCGGTCACCTGAACCGCTCACGTGACCGCGACGTCATCGAAGGTCCTTCACTTTAGTAGCGGAATGCTCAACACTAATGACAATGTGGCTAAACAAAGAAGTAAGACAGGCAATTAACAGTAAAAAGAAAGCATTTGCACTACTAAAGCAGGATGGCACCATTGAAGCTCTAAAAAACTATAGGGAGAAAAATACTTTATCTAAAAAACTAATTAAAGCTGCCAAAAAGGAAACAGAGAAGCACATTGCTAAGGAGAGTAAAACTAATCCCAAACTGTTCTTCAACTATATCAATAGTAAAAGAATAAAAACTGAAAATGTAGGCCCCTTAAAAAATAGTGAGGAAAGAATGGTTGTAGATGACGAGGAAAAAGCTAACATATTAAACACCTTCTTCTCCACGGTATTCACGGTGGAAAATGAAATGCTAGGTGAAATCCCAAGAAACAATGAAAACCCTATATTAAGGGTCACCAATCTAACCCAAGAAGAGGTGCGAAACCGGCTAAATAAGATTAAAATAGATAAATCTCCGGGTCCGGATGGCATACACCCACGAGTACTAAGGGAACTAAGTAATGTAATAGATAAACCATTATTTCTTATTTTTAGTGACTCTATAGCGACAGGGTCTGTTCCGCAGGACTGGCGCATAGCAAATGTGGTGCCAATATTCAAAAAGGGCTCTAAAAGTGAACCTGGAAATTATAGGCCAGTAAGTCTAACCTCTATTGTTGGTAAAATATTTGAAGGGTTTCTGAGGGATGTTATTCTGGATTATCTCAATGAGAATAACTGTTTAACTCCATATCAGCATGGGTTTATGAGAAATCGCTCCTGTCAAACCAATCTAATCAGTTTTTATGAAGAGGTAAGCTATAGACTGGACCACGGTGAGTCATTGGACGTGGTATATCTCGATTTTTCCAAAGCGTTTGATACCGTGCCGCACAAGAGGTTGGTACACAAAATGAGAATGCTTGGTCTGGGGGAAAATGTGTGTAAATGGGTTAGTAACTGGCTTAGTGATAGAAAGCAGAGGGTGGTTATAAATGGTATAGTCTCTAACTGGGTCGCTGTGACCAGTGGGGTACCGCAGGGGTCAGTATTGGGACCTGTTCTCTTCAACATATTCATTAATGATCTGGTAGAAGGTTTACACAGTAAAATATCGATATTTGCAGATGATACAAAACTATGTAAAGCAGTTAATACAAGAGAAGATAGTATTCTGCTACAGATGGATCTGGATAAGTTGGAAACTTGGGCTGAAAGGTGGCAGATGAGGTTTAACAATGATAAATGTAAGGTTATACACATGGGAAGAGGGAATCAATATCACCATTACACACTGAACGGGAAACCACTGGGTAAATCTGACAGGGAGAAGGACTTGGGGATCCTAGTTAATGATAAACTTACCTGGAGCAGCCAGTGCCAGGCAGCAGCTGCCAAGGCAAACAGGATCATGGGGTGCATTAAAAGAGGTCTGGATACACATGATGAGAGCATTATACTGCCTCTGTACAAATCCCTAGTTAGACCGCACATGGAGTACTGTGTCCAGTTTTGGGCACCGGTGCTCAGGAAGGATATAATGGAACTAGAGAGAGTACAAAGGAGGGCAACAAAATTAATAAAGGGGATGGGAGAACTACAATACCCAGATAGATTAGCGAAATTAGGATTATTTAGTCTAGAAAAAAGACGACTGAGGGGCGATCTAATAACCATGTATAAGTATATAAGGGGACAATACAAATATCTCGCTGAGGATCTGTTTATACCAAGGAAGGTGACGGGCACAAGGGGGCATTCTTTGCGTCTGGAGGAGAGAAGGTTTTTCCACCAACATAGAAGAGGATTCTTTACTGTTAGGGCAGTGAGAATCTGGAATTGCTTGCCTGAGGAGGTGGTGATGGCGAACTCAGTCGAGGGGTTCAAGAGAGGCCTGGATGTCTTCCTGGAGCAGAACAATATTGTATCATACAATTATTAGGTTCTGTAGAAGGACGTAGATCTGGGTATTTATTATGATGGAATATAGGCTGAACTGGATGGACAAATGTCTTTTTTCGGCCTTACTAACTATGTTACTATGTTACTATGTTACTAAGTAGTAATCTACAACAGTAATACAAGTGGACCCATGCATACAGCAGAAGACCATTCTATATATAAGGACAGTGAAAGAATGATTCACAGTTTTAGAAACGCAGTTTTATAAAGTGCGAGTGCATTAGAGGTGGAGGCATTCATGTAAAAAGTGCAAATGCTGTAAATAAAACAAAAGACATGCATGTAAATGGTAAATTGAGAAGTGTGCTGCCAATACCTGGGTGGAAACAGTTGCTCAGGAGGGAAAGTCCCAAAGCGCATTTCGCTATCGCTTCTTCCTTGGGGGGGGGAGGGGCAGTAGTCAGCACTATTTCAAATCATGTGGCAGATAGTGCTGCATGGTGGCGCTCATGGGATGGTCTCTTTCATGAGGTACAACTCCACAGTGTGTGGGTGGCAGGAACACACTCAAGCTTTCTTCCTCCATCCTCTCCTGACAACCATGGACCACAGAGAGGAAATCATTATTGTCTTCATCTTCTAAATGCTGCGTGTACATCACCACTTCCTTATCGTCATTTTCATGGTACTTCTTCATTTGTTCCTTCCATGGCATCCGTCTGTGAGACAACAAACCTGAACTCATAGATATTGTTAACCCTAAAGGCATCCTCCTCTGATCCTCGTCTTCTCTCTGGACCACCACCACCACCTCCTCACATAGAGTATTTAAAGTGTGTTCCAGCATGTGTATGATAGTAATAGTGATGCTGTTGATGGCATTGTCACAACTAGCCATTTTAATAGCCATTAAAAAACGTGCAGAACGGTGCAGAGGTCCTTCATCTGTGTCCACAACACAAGTGTGAATTGCACCACGTCCATACTGCGTTGTGCCTGGCTATGAAAAATGTCATACTGCACCAGGTGTCGGCACTGCTGCCTGAGTCGCTGCAACATGTGTAAGGTTTAATTCCACAGAGTACTCACATTGCCGGTTAACCGGTAGTCTGTAAAATATCTATAGCAACTGAAGTGGAATGGTGGAAGTGAGCACACAACAACAGTGGTTCTGCAGCAGCGTATACAGGCTGGGACAGTGGGGGAAGAATTGTTGTAGCATCAGGTTGAGGATGCAAGCCCTGCAAGGCACGTGTGTAAGGTTGGCCCGGTGTAGAGCCGCCACCAAGTTTGCACCATTATCGTACACAGCCTTCCCTGGCACCAGGTTGAGTGTAAACAGCCATTGCTTAAACTCGGCATGGATAGCTGTCCACCACTGTTGATCTGTATGACTGTGATCTCCAAGGCATATTAATGTAAACACTGCCTGATTGCTGTGAGCCCTGGCTGCGCAGTACGGAGGTGTGCTGAGATTCTCTGCTGTGTTATAACATGTGTTTCATTAACCCCTTCATGACCCCAGTTTTTTGGGGTTTTGCGTTTCTGTTTTTTGCTCCCCTTGTTCTCAGAGTCATAACTTACCAAATGACTCTTCAATGCGAACAACGGATTTCTTTAACCCCTTCATGACCATGGGATTTTTCGTTTTTCCGTGTTCGTTTTTCACTCCCCTCCTTCCCAGAGCCATAACTTTTTTATTTTTCTGTCAATTTGGCCATGTGAGGGCTTATTTTTTGCGGGACGAGTTATACTTTTGAACGACGCCATTGGTTTTAGCATGTCGTGTACTAGAAAACGGGAAAAAAATTCCAAGTGCGGTGAAATTGCAAAAAAGTGCAGTCCCACACTTGTTTTTTGTTTGGCTTTTTTGCTAGGTTCACTAAATGCTAAAACTGACTTGACATTATGATTCTCCAGGTCAGTACGAGTTCGTAGACACCTAACATGACTAGGTTATTTTTTATCTAAGTGGTAAAAAAAAATTCCAAACTTTGCTAAAAAAAAAAAAGAAAGTTGCGCCATTTTCTGATACTCGTAGCATCTCCATTTTTCGTGATCTGGGGTCGGTTGAGGGCTTATTTTTTGCATGCCGAGATGACGTTTTTAATGATAGAATTTTGGTGCAGATACGTTCTTTTGATCGCCCGTTATTGCATTTTAATGCAATGTCGCGGCGAACAAAAAAACGTAATTCTGGTGTTTCGAATTTTTTTCCCGCTACGCTGTTTAGCGATCAGGTTAATGCTTTATTTTAATTGATAGATCGGGCGATTCTGAGCGCGGCGATACCAAATATGTGTAGATTTGATATTTTTTTATTGATTTATTTTGATTGGGGCGAAAGGGGGGTGATTAAACTTTTATATATATATTTTTTTAACATTTTTTTCAACTTTTTTTTTTTTACTTTTGCCATGCTTCAATAGCCTCCATGGGAGGCTAGAAGCAGGCACAACGCGATCGCCTCTCCTACATAGCAGCAATCTGCTGATCGCTGCTATGTAGCAGAAATGCAGGTGTGCTGTGAGTGCCGACCACAGGGTGGCGCTCACAGCCACCGGCGATCAGTAACCATAGAGTTCTCAAGGACCTCTATGGTTACAATGGAGACGCATCGCCGACCCCCGATCATGTGACGGGGGTCGGCGATGACGTCATTTCCGGCCGCCCAGCCGGAAGCGGTAGTTAAATGCCGCTGTCTGCATTTGACAGCGGCATTTAACTAGTTAATAGGTGCGGGCAGATCGCGATTCTGCCCGCGCCTATTACGGGCACATGTCAGCTGTTCAAAACAGCTGACATGTCCCGGCTTTGATGCGGGCTCACCGCGGAGCCCTGCATCAAAGCAGGGGATCTGACCTTGAACGTACTATCCCGTCCAAGGTCAGAAAGGGGTTAACAAGCAAGCCATGAAACATTATGCAGATAGGATGCGAGGGATACAGCCATGTGCCATCAAAATAGGTGATATTGTTGTGGTGCGTCAAAAATCAACCAACAAAACCTCAGCTGTATATAGTCCTGCAAAATATAATGTATAATCCATCAGCAATGGACACCCCCAATGAACCCAGACGTTACCCTACACAGGAAAGAAGGGCTCCATCAAGACTTATTGAAGAGATATAATTAAAAAAAGGGAAAAAGACAATACAGACATATGGTTTCTCTTGGACATTTTCGTGTTGTTGCATTGTCAATATTTGTTTTAGGTTGTTAATATATATATATATATATATATATATATATATATATATATATATATATATATATATATATATATATGTATCCAAAAATGAGGCAGCACTCCATAGTTCAATATAAAAACGTGCAGGGTTTAATTTACCCACATATTCTGGCAACGTTTCAGCTCACAATGAGCTTTTCTCAAGCAGTGAGTAAGTCTTTGTGCCCTATACTTATACACAGCTTAATCATCTTTAATTGTGTTCCACTTTGTACATAATACCGTGTTTCTTTAGATCTAAAGTGCATATGTGCAATATATGATGTGCAAGTTCATATACATATATAAAGTGCATAACTATACAGTGCTTTTTACTTTTACCTTGTGGACGCATGTTTTGTGTGGAGGACGCCATTCTCTTCGGCGTCTCATAGCGCCTACTGCGCATGTCACATTGCGTCACCATGGGATGGATGGCTGGCCAATCCCCTAAGCTGTGTGGCTCGCTCAAAACCCGCATGCGCGAGTCGGCGCCATATTTGTTGGGGCCTCCCGTAGTATTCTTCATTAGTCTTCTAAGGAGAACGCTCGCACTGCGCTTGCGCGACTCGGCGTCATTCACTGGAGCTTCTCAACTCCTCCCTTTGTGCTCTTATCCCTCTCTCCTCTCAGAGGAACGTAAGAAAGGTGCCTATTTCTTTATTGCATGCCATTTGGACACATATACACGCGCAAATTCCCACCCTGACCTTCCGGACGGCACCTTATGCAGGCTGTCTCCGGAGGTCATGCGGTATTACTTCACAGCATTTAACCCTCTCAGGTCAAAGTGCTGCAGCGACAAACGCAAGGGGTGATAGCGCCCTAGTCCTGGCTATTATTTATCTTATCTTTATGCACCCATATAGAAAGAGCACTAAAAGTAGCAAATTTGAACATATTTGACCATACTACGGGTATTATACCTAATTGGCCTGCCATCTATTAACCCATGTAAAAAAGGAACGAAAATACATATGTTTCATTTTACATTGCTTTATTGTGACAGTAATATAAATTAATTGTAAATTTAGTGGTCCTCCACACAGTCATGTTCCACTTGGTATCAATCTTCACATTATAATGCATCTGAAAGGTGAAAAAATACAACTATAAGTAAAATAAAATAAAAGTGCAGTACACAGAAATTGGGTTTCTACCCGTGAACAGGCAAAAACACCAATATGACACCAACAGAGCTTCATATTATACTTGCTAGACTCGATACTCATAAAATACTATACTTTTATATGGTCCCATGTATACTGAAATCTACGTTCAACCCCTTAGACTTAAGAGTATTGAGCTCGTAGATCCACATGAGCTCCCTTTTCTTCAACATTTGTTCCCTGTCCCCCCCTCTCCTTTGGAAGGGCACTGCATCAATAATCTTAAATTTAAGTTCCTTCTCAGTGTGGTTATATTGAGTAAAATGTTTTGGTACTGGGAGATCCATTCTCTTTTTCCTAATGGTGTACCTGTGCTGGTTCATCCTCACTTTAAATGCACACGTCGTTTCCCCAATGTACCACAAATTACAGGGGCACATCAGTAGGTAAACGATGTAATCTGAATTTACCTACCTACTGATGTGCCCCTGTAATTTGTGTTACATTGGGGAAACAACGTGTGCATTTAAAGTGAGGATGAACCAGCACAGGTACACCATTAGGAAAGCTCCCTGGCTCGAGTTCATATGAGGACAACCAGCAGAGGGTGCCCTCTTATGAACTCGAGCCAGGGAGCTTTCTAGGAAAGTTCCCACGATCTAGGAACAACCAGCAGAGGGCGCCTCACCGCAAATGCAGGTAAATATAGGTCATTGACCTACTTTACCTACATTCTCCGGGGTTTTGCAGACATGAACAAAGTTGCATTAGCACAGCTCGTGGCTGCAAAATATTTTAACCCCTTCAGATGGATTTACATCGTTGGACTTTACAGATCTGCGGAAGGTAAGGATATTGTTGGTTTATTATGTTTTTTTGTTACAGAACGAAGGTCTTCAGTGATTGGATTGGGCGTTCAATAAAATATTACAACAACCTTTGTTTTTATTTCATTAAAATCATTTTTAATAATGTGTTTGTGTATTTTTTTAACCATTTACTAGTATTGGATTAATAATGGATAGGTGTCATAATTGACGCCTCTCCATTATTAATTTGGCTTAATGTCACCTTACAATAGCAAGGTGACATTAACCCTTCATTACCCCATATCCCACCGCTACACGGGAATGGGAAGAGAGTGGCCAAGTGCCAGAATAGGCGCATCTTCCAGATGTGCCTTTTCTGGGGTGGCTGGGGGCAGTGTTTTTAGCCAGGGGGGGGCCAATAACCGTGGACCCTCTCCAGGCTATTAATATTTGCCCTCAGTCACTGGTTATACTACTCTGGCGGAGAAAATTGTGCGGGAGCCCACGCCAATTTTTTCCGCCATTTAACCATTTAATTTAATAGCTAGAACGGCCAAATTTTGCACATACACACTACTAACATTAGTAGTGTGGAATATGCAAAAAAAAAATGGGGATATGAGATGGTTTACTGTATGTAACCATGTCTCATATCATGTTGGGTTTAGGAAGGAGAAAGCAAAAGCCGGCAATTGAATTACCGGCTTTCTGCTATATCGCGCTGGATGAAATATTAATATATATACATATATGTGTCTACTGATATATATATATATATATAGACAGTATATATGTTTGTTTTTTTAACTCATGGATCCCTTGTATAGCCGTATGTCGGTTTTGCAAGCCTGCGATAAAAACACGCAGTACGGATGACATACGGATTACATACGGAGGATGCCATGCGCAAAACACGCTGAAACACCCTGCCTACGGAGGAGCTACGGACCACTATTTTCGGGACTTTTCAGCGTATTACGGCCGTAATATACAGACCGTATTTTCATACGCTGAGTGTGAAGCCGGCCTGAGTAGTTTTGAACTCATTAAGTCCCAGAAACTTTAAGTGGAGCAGTAACGAACATACAGGTTCACCACAGGCATCTGAGCCGCGAGTTCCCAGCATGGGCTAACCTCTATAATTTATAATTCATATTATTACATTTCCAAATATTTTATATCAAATAAATCAACAAATATTGTTTTGATGGGAACTACATTAGTTTTCATTTTAAGAATAAAGATTGGAAAAAAAATATTTTTTTCTGTATAAATGTAAAAATCCTAATCAAAATAAAGACTTATACAGCATGCAAAATATACGGTATTTCATTATTATGCGTGTCTGAAAAATGGCAAGGAAATTCAACATATTTGTAGCTTTGAGATGACCCATTTAGATAAAATAATTATTATAAATACTGCTTTATATTTGGTCATGTTCTGAGTTTAAAAGTAGCCAACATACATTTTTTGACATGAAAATCACTGATCTATGTTTGGCCGTCATAGAATTAAGCAAGCAATTGATATTCTGCTTCTAAAATGTCAGTGTTCAGTGATGGCAAACATGTTTAAAAAAGACAAGAGATGAGTTCTCACTGAACACACCAGCACTGATTGCCTCAAAGATTTTCCTTATTTTTCCATTGCTTAACTCAGGTGGTATTTATGTTAAAGGATTTAAGCTGCTCTCAAGATACTGTTCTGTCAACATATCAGCAGACTTTAATAAAAGTCTTAAGAGCTAATATGTAGTTATTACTTGTACAGTTAGCTATGATAGAGAATACCTTTTTTTAGGTCATTTTTTGTACAAATATTAGAATACGTTATGGAAATCAATTTAAGGCTACTTTCACACTTCCGTCTTTTGTCCTCTGTCGCAATCCGTCGGTTTGGGCAAAAAATAGATCCTGCAAATGTGCTTGCAGGATGCGTTTTTTGCCCATAGACTTGTAATAGCGATGGATCGCGACGGATGGCCACACGTTGCGTCCGTCGTGCGATGGATCTGTCGTGTTTTGGTGGACGCGACGCACAAAAAAAGTTCAATGTACCTTTTTTTGTGCGTTGCGTCTGCCATTTGCAACCGCGCATGCGCAGCCGGCACTCCGCCCCCTCCTCCCCGGACTGCAGAATGGGCATCGGATGTGTTGAGAAACTGCATCCGCTGCCCACGTCGTGCAGTAATTTCACAACGTCCGTCGGTACGTCGGCCCGACGCATTGCGACGGGCCCGTACCGACGGAAATGTGAAAGTAGCCTAAGACAAATCAAATTCATTTAAAACTCCACAAAAAATTGGCTTCACATGAACCTGAATTGTTTGTGAATCACTCTTCATGGGTAATATGCTGATGACATTAATTTTTAGAGTTTGTTATGTACTGTTAGATTGTCTCATTTTTCTTAAAACTGTTGTAGTGATTTCTGCATTTATTGTTTTGCGCATTGATAATTGTTATTCACGTCATCATGATGAGGTATAGTAGAAAAAGTTTTGGGGGTACAAGACTATCGGGTGAAACCTTTTTAGCTGCAAAGGAAAGTAAAAGAAAGGTGCTCACCTGAGCAGGTTATGTGCAGACTAGTGATGAGTGAACGTGCTCAACACTCAGCTGTCTGCCTACCTGTTGCAAAGAATGGGGCGATCCCACATAATTTTCTTTTATTTATTTCATCATAAATAGCTGTCCAATAAGCTACACAAGGTACAATTTTATATGTCAGGAGGTTGAGCACTCATATGTCTAAATGTCTGTTTGTCTATATACAGTATGTCTTTATGCCTATATGTCTGTTTGACTATTTGTATCTATTCTATCTATTATTTATCTATACCTATTAACTATCTCGGATGCACATTCAGCTAAAGTGTATTGCTGCACAGTCCCGTTGGTTCTGTGAGCGGCAAGACACGCTGCTGGCAAATCAGAGGCCAGCAGCTGAGGTTGGCATGCACATGACTGGGGGTGCATGGGAGTAACATCATGCACTCCTGCCGCTTCCACGTTGAAGTCATCTGCCAGCTCGAGAAGGCGAAGCTGCGCGGTGTGGGAGAGGAGGAAAGGTGAGCATAATTGTTTGTTTTTTTCTATGCATTAAAGAACAGTGGCATAACAGAGGACATACAGTGGTACAGAAAGCACTCAGACCCCTTTACATTTTTCACTCTTTGTTTCATTACAGCCATTTGGTAAATTCAAAAAAGTTCATTTTTTCTCATTAATGTATACTCAGCACCCCATCTTGACTAAAAAAAAACAGAAATGTAGTAATTTTTGCAAATTTAATAAAAAACAAAAACTGAAATATCACACGGTCATAAGTATTCAGACTCTTTGCTAAGTATTGAGTAGAAGCAATATTTCTTGATTGGGGCCTCTCAACCTGCATGCTCCAAGAGGGATAGGATAACATGTTGTTTAATGATATACAAAACTTAGAGCAGCCAAGGCCACCAGAACATATCAGTGAGGAACAGCTCATTTGGGATAATGAGGAGGAAGATGATGATGAGACACAGTTGCTGCTAAGGCTTGCTGTTGTTATGTCTAGTGTTGAGCGATACCTTCCAATAGCCAGAAGTATCAGTATCGGATTGGATCGGCCGATATCTAAAAAATATCGGATATCGCCGATACCAATATTCGATACCAATGCAAGTCAATGGGACAAAAATATCGGAATTAATATAAACCCTTTCTTTCCTTGTAGGTTAATTCAACATGAAGGAAAACAACTAAGAATAATGTAGGATGTATTGGGGGAGGTGGAGGAGACATTAAAGGCATAGAAGTTTAGTGCAATCAAATGTAATAGCAGTTATTAATTTTTTTTTTAGATGTTCGGAGTTACAAAGATATTGACTATGTTAAGATTTTTTATATTTTGTCAGATATTTATGTTTCACTACTTCCATGCTCTTCACCTTCTTTTTACTTCTCCCACACTTTATTCTTCATCATCCTCAGCAGCAGCATCTTTTTCATCAGCTTCTCCTTCACCTCATTCATCTTCTTCTTCACCTTCTTCCTATTATTTTTTTTATATTCTTCATATTCTTCATATTCAACTTCTTCATCTTCTTCATATTCTTCTTCTTCATCATATTCTTATTTGTGACAGGCCTTCCTGTATTTGTTATCTATAAAAGTTTGAAGATTACACCTTCCGTTCTGCCTGTCACAAAAGATTTACAACAGGATTTGTCCGCGTTCAGTTTGGCCTGCAGCAGCAGGTTTTTTCCAGGGGCACCACGAGGAGGAACGGACTCACCCCCATACACTGCTTAGTCTTCTTCTGCTTATAATTAAGATAATATCTTTTGCTCTGATTTTTAGTCTTACGCTTAATGTTCTTCTGCTTTTTGTTCTCCAGCTTCTTGTTCTTCTGCTTCTTGGTCTTCAGGGTCGTCATCTCCAGGGTCGTCGTCTACAGGGTCGTCGATTCCAGGGTCTTCATCTCTGGGGTTGTCGTCTTCTTCGGGGGTGGTCTTCAGGGTCGTCGTCTCCAGGGTCGTCGTCTCAGGGGTTGTCATCTCCGGGGTCGCCGTCTTCTTCGGAGTGGTCTTCAGGGTCGTCGTCTTTAGGGTCTTGAACTTAGAAATGTAGCAGAAGGTACAAGAAGGCTGAGGAACTGCTGAGAACCAGCTGATGGTACTGGAACCTGGATGGGTAGCGGAAGGTACAAGAGCCAATGGAACTAACGAGGACCAGCTGACGGTACTGGAACCTGGTTACTAAGCAGGAGGTACCCGTGCCAGAAAGCACTACCAAGGACCACCAGACGTTGGTGGAACTCTGATACCCAGAAAGAGGCACCTAAGCCAAAGGCTTTGCCTGGAACCAGCTGATGGTACTGGAACCAGGGGGACCTATTCAAGATTGTCTTCCTAAGAACCAGCTAATGGTGTCGGAACTCAGATAGGCAGCAGCAGTTCCACAGAAAAAAAAATTGCTAGGCCGCGAGCCGGCCGTAGTTACCAAAAACCCACAGTCCTACAGGGGGAGCTTGTCCTATTGGCACTACGGAACCAGCCTTGATTGCCAGTTCCCACAGCCCACATAGGAAGCACCTAAACTGCAGGCACCATAGAGTTGGCTAACCCGACCACAACCCAACAGGACAACGTACTGGAGGCAAAGTGACCTTGACACTACCCAGAAACAGCTGGTGTGCTGGAAACAGGCTGGGCAGGAGGGAGTACCCGTGCCAAAGACACTTCTGAGCAGCAACTGGCGGTATTGGAGCCCAGGGATTACATGAAAAACAGAGTGTAGGCTGAGGCCTAATTGGTGCAAGTTGAAAGGGAACCTGTAACCCCCCAGGCATTTGCACTAATGCTGCACAAGGAAAAGGTGGCTCTTTTACTTATCCTCCTTGCACACGCTGTAGTTAACACTTATGAAATATGCCCCCATATACCGTGAAACCATCCCGGAGGCGGGACTTGCCTTCTTAATGAGACGCAGCACAGCCGTCATTAATACCCCCTTGTCATCGGGTGCCGCCTCCTCAGCGTTGTTTGAATCTGTCCCGGACACTGCGCTGTTATGTTATCCCTTGGGCATGCGCAGTTAGCACTGCCCATCTGCTGACATAATTTGTTGTCAGGCTGACTGAGCCTGTGCGGCCGCACTGCCCGAGATCCCGCCACTCAGTGTCTTCTGATTTATTCACACTGCGGGGCTGGGATTCATGGGCATGCGCAGTGCATATCTTTGCCTCTCACTAATCTCCTTCCGCCTTCTTTAGACTTTGCAGCGTCAGCTGATCCCTAAGCGCATGCCATGGCATCCTAAACAATGCTCAGAATGCAGCGCACGGCGCCAAGGGGGTATACATTACAGCTGTGCCCCATCTGATTAGGAAGGAAAGTCCCGCCTCTGGGACTTTCACGGTATGAGGAGACACATTTTTTAAGTGTTTAGTTCAGCGTGTGCAAGGAGCATAACTAAAAGAGCCACCTTTTCCATGTGCAGCATTAGTGATGCACAAGGTGGCTCTTTTAGTTACAAACGCCTGGGGGGGACAGGTTCCCTTTAATTTCAGTAGTATTGTGAGTGTGGAGGGAGCAGGAGAATTGCCGGATACACAGCAGGGGATCAGCTGACATTACTGAACCCCAATAACACAGCAGCAAGTGATGACTGTGCAGACAGCACATCCGGGCAGCAACTGGCGATGTTGGAGCCCAGGGATTAAAGGAGAAACAGAGTGTAGGCCAAGGCCTAATTGGAGCTAGTTTAATATCTGTTGTAGACTTAGTGTGCAGGGAGCAGGAGAAATTGCCGCACAGGCCGCAGGGGAGCAGCTGGCGTTCCTGAACCCCAATAACAATGGAGCAGGTGTTGACTGTGCAGACAGCACTTCCGGGCAGCAACTGGCAGTGTTGGAGCCCAGGGTCAATCAGGGTGTAAGCCGAGGCCTAATTGGAGCAAGTTTAATATCTGAAGTAGTGTGAGTGTGGAGGTAGAAGAAGCAATTGCCGGATACACAGCAGGGGAGCAGCTGATGTTACTGAACCCCACTAACATAGGAGCTAGTGCTTTTCTCTATGCAAACGGCACTTCTGAGCAGCAACTGGCGGTGTTGGAGCCCAGAGTCAATCAGAGTGTAGGCCGAGGCCTAATTGGAGCAAGTTTAATATCTGAAGTAGTGTGAGTGAGGAGGTAGCAGGAGCAACTGCCTGATACACAGCAGGGGAGCAGCTGACGTTACTAAACCCCACTAACACAGGACCTAGTGTTTTTCTCTGTGCAAATGGCACTTCCGAGCAGCAACTGGCTATGTTGGAGCCCAGGGTCAATCAGGGTGTAGGCCGAGGCCTAATTGGAGCAAGTTTAATATCTGAAGTAGTGTAAGTGTGGAGGCAGCAGGACAAATTACCGGATACACAGCTGGGAATCAGCTGACGTTACTGAAAACCAATAACACAGCAGCAAGTGTTGACTGTGCAGACGGCACTTCTGGGCAGCAACTGGCATGTTGGAGCCCAGGGAATCCAGGAGAAGCAGAGTGTAGGCTGAGGCCTACACTTGATGCAGTTTAATATCTGTTGCAGTGTGAGCGTGGACAGAGCAGGAGAAATTGCCGGATACACAACTGGGGATCAGCTGACATTACTGAAACCCAATAACACTGGGTCATATGCTGATTGTGCATACGGCACTTCTGGGCAGCAACTGGCGGTGTTGGAGCCCAGGGATTACAGTTCAGGTGGTATAAACATGAACACAACATGAGACCTGGATACTGTGGCAAACCAATTATTTAATCTGGAAGAGGAGTGTCAAATTCCTGCAAGATCCAGGCCTTTTTCATTTTCAGAAAAGTAAGCTGGTCAACGTTATCAGAGGATAGTCGCATGCGATGGTCTGCTAGTACACCACCTGTGACACTAAAGATGCTTTCCGATAATACACTAGCAGCAGGGCAAGCCAGCACCTCCAATGCATACTGGCTAAGCTCTGGCCATGTATCCAGCTTAGAGACCCAAAACTTGAAGGGGGAAGAGCCGTCTGGAAGTACACTGAGAGGGCAAGACATGTAGTCTGTCACCATCTGACGGAAACGTTGCCTCCTGCTGACTGGAGCCGTTTGTGATTGTGTAGACATTTGTGGCGGGCACACAAAACTTTGCCACAGTTGGGCCATACTGGTCTTGCCTTGTGCTGAGGTACTGCTTCTGCTCCCTCTTTGTGCAGAGCTTCCTACACTGCCTGGATGCACTGAGCTGCTTTGTAAAGCACTAGCAGCACTGCTCTCGGTTGGACTGAAGAAGATGATGGAATGCACCAGAGTGGCTTGGTACTCCCGCATTTTCCGGTCCCGGTTCAAGGGTGTCATGAGGCTTTGTATGTTGTGCCAGTAGCGAGGATCTAGGAGGGTGTAAACCCAATAATATGCCGTGTTGAGAATGTGGGCGATGCGGCTGTCGTTTCTCAGGCACTGCAGCATGAAATCAACCATGAGCTGCAGACTGCCAACTGGCCAAGAAACACTCTCCCCTGCTTAAGGCATGATCTCTGCCTGCTCTGCATCACCCCACCCTCGCTCTACAAACTGACTACTAGAGCATTGTGTCCCTCTCTCCTCTGGACAGATGTCTTCCTCCTCCATTAACTCTCCTCATCCTCCTCACAAAGTGTCCCCTGCCTAGGCCTTTGTGAGGAACCACGTTGGGCAGACTGTCCAAAAGCAGATAGCATTTGTGACTCCCTATCCTCAACCTCTTCCATAACCTCATCCCTCAGCGCTTGCAGTGTTTTTTCAAGCAGGCAGATAAGGGGGACAGTCATGTTGACTAGTGCATCATCTGCACTTGCCATCCGCGTGGAATCATCGAAGGCACGCTGTTATGTTTGCTAATGACAGGTGTTATGAAGGCAATCCAGAAACACAGTGTGCTTAGCGATCAGAGCGCACACAGTGATCTGACAAATACCCAAAAATACAAGAACGAGCTCTGAGACGTGGAAACTCTGTAGACTGCACACCTGATCCTATCCTAAACACAACTAAAAGCGGCTGTGGATTGCGCCTAACAACTACCTAGGCAACTCGGCACAGCCTAAGAAACTAGCTAGCCTGAAGATAGAAAAATAGGCCTGACTTGCCCCAGAGAAATTCCCCAAAGGAAAAGGCAGCCCCCCACATATAATGACTGTGAGTAAGATGAAAAGACAAAACGAAGGGATGAAATAGATTCAGCAAAGTGGGGCCCGATATTCTAGGACAGAGCGAGGACAGTAAAGCGAACTTTGCAGTCTACAAAAAACCCTAAAGCAAAACCACGCAAAGGGGGCAAAAAAAACCCACCGTGCCGAACTAACGGCACGGCGGTACACCCTTTGCGTCTCAGAGCTTCCAGCAAAACAAAAGACAAGCTGGACAGAAAAAAGGCAACAAAAAAAACAAAAAGCACTTAGCTATACAGAGCAGCAGGTCACAGGAACAATCAGGAGAAGCTCAGATCCAACACTGAAACATTGACAAGGAGCAAGGATAGCAGCATCAGGCGGAGTTAAGTAATGAAGCAGTTAACGAGCTCACCAGAACACCTGAGGGAGGAAGCTCAGAAGCTGCAGTACCACTTGTGACCACAGGAGTGAATTCAGCCACAGAATTCACAACAGTACCCCCCCCTTGAGGAGGGGTCACCGAACCCTCACCAGAGCCCCCAGGCCGACCAGGATGAGCCGCATGAAAGGCACGAACAAGATCGGAAGCATGAACATCAGAGGCAAAAACCCAGGAATTATCTTCCTGAGCATAACCCTTGCATTTAACCAGATACTGGAGTTTCCGTCTAGAAACACGAGAATCCAAAATCTTCTCCACAATATACTCCAATTCCCCTTCCACCAAAACCGGGGCAGGAGGCTCAACAGATGGAACCATAGGTGCCACGTATCTCCGCAACAACGACCTATGGAATACATTATGTATGGAAAAGGAGTCTGGGAGGGTCAAACGAAAAGACACAGGATTGAGAACCTCAGAAATCCTATACGGACCAATAAAACGAGGTTTAAATTTAGGAGAGGAAACCTTCATAGGAATATGACGAGAAGATAACCAAACCAGATCCCCAACACGAAGTCGGGGACCCACACGGCGTCTGCGATTAGCGAAAAGTTGAGCTTTCTCCTGGGACAAGATCAAATTGTCCACTACCTGAGTCCAGATCTGCTGCAACCTATCCACCACAGAATCCACACCAGGACAGTCCGAAGACTCAACCTGTCCTGAAGAGAAACGAGGATGGAACCCAGAATTGCAAAAAAATGGAGAAACCAAGGTAGCCGAGCTGGCCCGATTATTAAGGGCGAACTCAGCCAATGGCAAAAAGGACACCCAATCATCCTGGTCTGCAGAAACAAAACATCTCAGATATGTTTCCAAGGTCTGATTGGTTCGTTCGGTCTGGCCATTAGTCTGAGGATGGAAAGCTGAGGAAAAGGATAGGTCAATGCCCATCCTACCACAAAAGGCTCGCCAAAACCTTGAAACAAACTGGGAACTCTGTCAGAAACAATATTCTCAGGAATGCCATGCAACCGAACCACATGCTGAAAGAACAAAGGTACCAAATCAGAGGAGGAAGGCAATTTAGCCAAGGGCACCAGATGGACCATTTTAGAAAAGCGATCACAGACCACCCAAATGACTGACATCTTTTGAGAAACGGGAAGGTCAGAAATGAAATCCATCGAAATATGTGTCCAAGGCCTCTTTGGGACCGGCAAGGGCAAAAGCAACCCACTGGCACGAGAACAGCAGGGCTTAGCCCTAGCACAAATCCCACAGGACTGCACAAAAGTACGTACATCCCGTGACAGAGATGGCCACCAGAAGGATCTAGCCACTAACTCTCTGGTACCAAAGATTCCAGGATGACCAGCCAACACCGAACAATGAAGTTCAGAGATAAGTTTATTAGTCCACCTATCAGGGACGAACAGTTTCTCTGCTGGACAACGATCAGGTTTATTCGCCTGAAATTTTTGCAGCACCCGCCGCAAATCAGGGGAGATGGCAGACACAATGACTCCTTCCTTGAGGATACCCGCTGGCTCAGATAAACCCGGAGAGTCGGGCACAAAACTCCTAGACAGAGCATCCGCCTTCACATTTTTAGAGCCCGGAAGGTACGAAATCACAAAGTCGAAGCGGGCAAAAAATAACGACCAACGGGCCTGTCTAGGATTCAAGCGCTTGGCAGACTCGAGATAAGTCAAGTTCTTATGATCAGTCAATACCACCACGCGATGCTTAGCTCCTTCAAGCCAATGACGCCACTCCTCGAATGCCCACTTCATGGCCAGCAACTCTCGATTGCCCACATCATAATTACGCTCAGCGGGCGAAAACTTCCTGGAAAAGAAAGCACATGGTTTCATCACTGAGCAATCAGAACCTCTCTGTGACAAAACCGCCCCTGCTCCAATCTCAGAAGCATCAACCTCGACCTGGAACGGAAGAGAAACATCTGGCTGACACAACACAGGGGCAGAACAAAAACGACGCTTCAACTCCTGAAAAGCTTCCACAGCAGCAGAAGACCAATTAACCAAATCAGCACCCTTCTTGGTCAAATCGGTCAATGGTTTGGCAATGCTAGAAAAATTACAGATGAAGCGACGATAAAAATTAGCAAAGTCCAGGAACTTTTGCAGACTTTTCAGAGATGTCGGCTGAATCCAATCCTGGATGGCTTGGACCTTAACTGGATCCATCTCGATAGTAGAAGGGGTAAAGATGAACCCCAAAAATGAAACTTTCTGCACACCGAAGAGACACTTTGATCCCTTCACAAACAAAGAGTTAGCACGCAGGACCTGAAAAACCATTCTGACCTGCTTCACATGAGACTCCCAATCAGCTGAGAAGATCAAAATGTCATCCAAGTAAACAATCAGGAATTTATCCAGATACTCACGGAAGATGTCATGCATAAAAGACTGAAACACAGATGGAGCATTGGCAAGTCCGAACGGCATCACTAGATACTCAAAATGACCCTCGGGCGTATTGAATGCAGTTTTCCATTCATCTCCTTGCCTGATTCTCACCAGATTATACGCACCACGAAGATCTATCTTAGTGAACCAACTAGCCCCCTTAATCCGAGCAAACAAGTCAGATAACAATGGCAAGGGATACTGAAATTTAACAGTGATCTTATTAAGAAGGCGGTAATCAATACACGGTCTCAGCGAACCATCCTTCTTGGCTACAAAGAAGAACCCTGCTCCCAGTGGTGATGACGATGGGCGAATATGTCCCTTCTCCAGGGATTCCTTCACATAACTGCGCATAGCGGCGTGTTCGGGCACGGATAAATTAAATAATCGACCTTTAGGGAATTTACTACCAGGAATCAAATTGATAGCACAATCACAATCCCTATGCGGAGGTAGAGCATCGGACTTGGGCTCTTCAAATACATCCTGATAATCAGACAAGAACTCTGGGACCTCAGAAGGGGTGGATGACGAAATCGACAAAAATGGAACATCACCATGTACCCCCTGACAACCCCAGCTGGATACCGACATGGAATTCCAATCCAATACTGGATTATGGGTTTGTAGCCATGGCAACCCCAACACGACCACATCATGCAGATTATGCAACACCAGAAAGCGAATAACTTCCTGATGTGCAGGAGCCATGCACATGGTCAGCTGGGCCCAGTATTGAGGTTTATTCTTGGCCAAAGGTGTAGCATCAATTCCTCTCAATGGAATAGGACACCGCAAAGGCTCCAAGAAAAACTCACAACGTTTAGCATAATCCAAATCCATCAGATTCAGGGCAGCGCCCGAATCCACAAACGCCATGACAGAAAACGACGACAAAGAGCATATCAAGGTAATGGACAGAAGGAATTTGGACTGTACAGTACCAATGACGGCAGACCTAGCGGACCGCTTAGTGCGCTTAGGACAATCAGAAATAGCATGAGTGGAATCACCACAGTAGAAACACAGACCATTCAGACGTCTGTATTCCTGCCGTTCAACTCTAGTCATAGTCCTATCGCACTGCATAGGCTCAGGTTTAACCTCAGGCAGTACCGCCAAATGGTGCACAGATTTACGCTCGCGCAAGCGTCGACCGATCTGAATGGCCAAAGACAAAGACTCATTCAAACCAGCAGGCATAGGAAATCCCACCATGACATCCTTAAGAGCCTCAGAGAGACCCTTTCTGAACAAAGCTGCCAGCGCAGATTCATTCCACTGAGTGAGTACTGACCATTTCCTAAATTTCTGACAATATACTTCTATATCATCCTGACCCTGGCACAAAGCCAGCAAATTTTTCTCAGCCTGATCCACTGAATTAGGCTCATCGTACAGCAATCCGAGCGCCAGGAAAAACGCATCGACACTACTCAATGCAGGGTCTCCTGGCGCAAGAGAAAATGCCCAGTCTTGAGGGTCGCCGCGCAAAAAAGAAATAATAATCAAAACCTGTTGAATAGGATTACCAGAAGAATGAGGTTTCAAGGCCAGAAATAGCTTACAATTATTTTTGAAACTTAGAAACTTAGTTCTATCTCCAAAAAACAAATCAGGAATAGGAATTCTTGGTTCTAACATAGATTTCTGATCAATAGTATCTTGAATTTTTTGTACATTTATAACGAGATTATCCATTGAAGAGCACAGACCCTGAATATCCATGTCCACACCTGTGTCCAGAATCACCCAAATGTCTAGGGGAAAAAAAAAAAATGAACACAGAGCAGAAAAAAAAAAAAATGATGTCAGAACTTTTTCTTTCCCTCTATTAAGAATCATTAGTTGGGCTCCTTGTACTGGCCCCCCACATATAATGACTGTGAGTAAGATGAAAAGACAAAACGAAGGGATGAAATAGATTCAGCAAAGTGGGGCCCGATATTCTAGGACAGAGCGAGGACAGTAAAGCGAACTTTGCAGTCTACAAAAAACCCTAAAGCAAAACCACGCAAAGGGGGCAAAAAAAACCCACCGTGCCGAACTAATGGCACGGCGGTACACCCTTTGCGTCTCAGAGCTTCCAGCAAAACAAAAGACAAGCTGGACAGAAAAAAGGCAACAAAAAAAACAAAAAGCACTTAGCTATACAGAGCAGCAGGTCACAGGAACAATCAGGAGAAGCTCAGATCCAACACTGAAACATTGACAAGGAGCAAGGATAGCAGCATCAGGCGGAGTTAAGTAATGAAGCAGTTAACGAGCTCACCAGAACACCTGAGGGAGGAAGCTCAGAAGCTGCAGTACCACTTGTGACCACAGGAGTGAATTCAGCCACAGAATTCACAACAGCACGCAAAACCTTGCAGACGTCCTTCATAGTGGCCCACTATGTGGTTGTGATTAGGGTTGAGCGACCTTGACCTTTTTAGAGTCGAGCCGTGTTTCGCGAAACCCGACTATCTTAGAAGTCGAGTCAAGTGGAATCGGCCGATTATCGCGAAAAGTCGGGTATCGCCCGAAACACGAAACCCAATGCAAGTCAATGGGGGAGCATAGTCGGCAGTGAGTGGAGGCCAGGAAAACACCTACACTGCCCATTTTAATGGCAAAAACATCCATTCTTGTTAAAGAAGCTTGTCAATCGTAATTTACCTTATAATAATTGGAAGGCATTTGAAATTGGGGGTCATTTGGCTAAAGTTGTGGGGGGTAGGGCTGGTTCAAGTAATTAGTGGGCCCAGTAAATCTGGACCACGTCACGGCAGTGGAGCAGGGAGAGGTAAGTATTTCAACTTTGCAAGTGCTGTGATCCTGAGCAAGCAGGGGGGGCCCACTCGTTGGCATTGGCACAGACACAGGGCCCCTCAAAGTACAGCGGTGTGTTTGCACGGCGGGGGCGCCTCCCATCGGCAGCAACACTTTTGCGTACTATGAGAGGCCCTGTGCCAGTGACGTCGCCAACTAGTATTCCTCCCCCCACCTGATGAAGGAACCTGCACTTTCATCTGCACCTTCCTGTTTGTCCCCGTGTAAGATGGTATGGTATGCGGGAAGAGGAACCTGACTTTCAGCAGGGTCACAATCTTGCTGTGTAGCGTGCACGGGGAATTTTGCGTTATGGGTCAATGTACCAGCAGACTCATCTATCACTGGCTGGGCAATGGGCAGGATGAGGAGGAAACACAGATATAGGCCCAAAGAATAAAGTTGGCTAAATGCAGTTCAAAATTGGTAACACAGGACTAACCAGGGGGCATTGCAGTGGAGGACAACTGGAATGAGAGGCTGACACAGAGAGTAGGCCCAAATCAGTAAGTAGTCGAAATGCAGTTCAAAATTGGCAACCGTAGTAAACAGGCGGCACAGCTTTGTTCAGTGGAGGAGAACAGCAAGGAGTGGCAGACACCGATAGTAGGCCCCAACCCAACTAGTAGGCCAAATACAGTCTAACATTAACAACTACTTAACGAGAGCCTGAAAATGGAATTTCAGGACAGGAAACCAGGAGAACAGCAAGGAGTGGCAGACACCGATAGTAGGCCCCAAACCAACTAGTACGCCAAATGCAGTTGTTCCGTTTAACCACAATTTAATGAGAGCCTGAAGATAGAAGTTCAGGAAAGGCAACCTGGAGAACACCTTGGAGTGTAACACACCATCTCTCTACAACCCATACCCAATTTGTAGGCCTAATGCAGCGTAGTTTCCAACAACTACTAAACGAGAGCCGGAAGATCGAAGCTCAGGAAAGGCAACCTGGAGAACACCTTGGAGTGGAACACACCATCTCTCTCCACCCCATACCCAATTTGTAGGCCTAATGCAGTGTAGTTTCCAAGAACTACTAAACGAGAGCCGGAAGATCGAAGCTCAGGAAAGGCAACCTGGAGAACACCTTGGAGTGGAACACACCATCTCTCTACACGCCATACCCAATTTGTAGGCCTAATGCAGTGTAGTTTCCAACAACTACTAAACGAGAGCATGAAGATTGAAGCATTGGCGAGGAAACCTGGGGAACACCTTGGAGTGGAACACACCATCTCTCTACACCCCATACCCAATTTGTAGGCCCAATGCAGTGTAGTTTCCAACAACTACTAAACGAGAGCCGGAAGATCGAAGCTCAGGAAAGGCAACCTGGAGAACAACTTGGAGTGGAACACACCATCTCTCTACACCCCATACCCAATTTGTAGGCATAATGCAGTGTAGTTTCCAAGAACTACTAAACGAGAGCCGGAAGACCGAAGCAATGTGGACGAAACCTGGGGAACACCTTGGAGTGGAACACACCATCTCTCTACACCCCATACCCAATTTGTAGGCCTAATGCAATGTAGTTTTCTACAACTACTAAACGAGAGTCGGAAGACCGAAGCAATGTGGACGAAACCTGGGGAACACCTTGGAGTGGAACACACCATCTTTCTACACCCCATACCCAATTTGTAGGCCTAATGCAGCGTAGTTTCCAACAACTACTAAACGAGAGCCGGAAGATCGAAGCTCAGGAAAGGCAACCTGGAGAACACCTTGGAGTGGAACACACCATCTCTCTACACCCCATACCCAATTTGTAGGCCTAATGCAGCGTAGTTTCCAACAACTACTAAACGAGAGCATGAAGATCGAAGCATTGGCGAGGAAACCTGGGGAACACCTTGGAGTGGAACACACCATCTCTCTACACCCCATACCCAATTTGTAGGCCTAATGCAGCGTAGTTTCCAACAACTACTAAACGAGAGCCGGAAGATCGAAGCTCAGGAAAGGCAACCTGGAGAACACCTTGGAGTGGAACACACCATCTCTCTACACCCCATACCCAATTTGTAGGCCTAATGCAGTGTAGTTTTCTACAACTACTAAACGAGAGTCGGAAGACCGAAGCAATGTGGACGAAACCTGGGGAACACCTTGGAGTGGAACACACCATCTCTCTACACCCCATACCCAATTTGTAGGCCTAATGCAGCGTAGTTTCCAACAACTACTAAACGAGAGCCGGAAGATCGAAGCTCAGGAAAGGCAACCTGGAGAACACCTTGGAGTGGAACACACCATCTCTCTACACCCCATACCTAATTTGTAGGCCTAATGCAGTGTAGTTTCCAACAACTACTAAACGAGAGCATTAAGATCGAAGCAATGGCGAGGAAACCTGGGGCACACCTTGGGTAGGCAGACACCGTTAGTAGGCCCTACCAAAGTTGTACCCCCAATGCAGTTTTAAAATTCCTAGAGGCTGAAAACAAGACTATTGACGCTCAGCTTTTTTCAAAGGAATACAGCTGAATTGAGTGGCGCAGACAGACACAGGTAGTAGGACTTAACCCAAAAATGTGGCTCACTGCAGCTTAAAAAAGTTACAGGGGTACACAAGCAGCAGTGCTCTGGGCAGTGGAGGACAATTTCAATAGTGGACCTCAGACAGACTTTGTACGCCTACTATTAAAAAAAGGATGCTCTATGCAATTAAAAATAGGTTCCAGGGGTCCACGGGCAGCAGTGGTGTGGTCAGTGGACGCGTATTGGAAGGAGGGACCGCAGACAGGCGTAGTAGGCCTAACATAACAAAATTAGGCTGTAGACACTGTAAAATTGGTTCCAGGGGTACACGGGCAGCAGTGGTGTGGTCAGTGGAGGCCTAGTGGAAGGAGTGACCGCAGACAGGCATCGAAGGCCTAAAATAAAAAAATTGGGCTGGCTGTAAGCAATTTTAAATTGGTTCCAGGGGTACACGGGCAGCAGTGGTGTGGTCAGTGGAGGCCTAGTGGAAGGAGTGACCGCAGACAGGCATCGAAGGCCTAAAATAATAACACATGGCTGTAGGCAATTTTAATTTGGTTCCAGGGGTACACGGGCAGCAGTGGTGTGGTCAGTGGAGGCCTAGAGGAAGGAGTGACCGCAGACAGGCATCGAAGGCCTAAAATAAAAAAAATTGGGCTGGCTGTACGCAATTTTAAATTGGTTCCAGGGGTACATGGGCAGCAGTGGTGTGGTCAGTGGAGGCCTAGTGGAAGGAGTGACCGCAGACAGGCATCGAAGGCCTAAAATAATAACACATGGCTGTAGGCAATTTTAAATTGGTTCCAGGGGTACACGGGCAGCAGTGGCCTGGTCAGTGTAGTAGTAGTAGAAAGAACGGACCGCAGACAGGCATCGAAGGCCTAAAATAAAAAAATTGGGCTGGCTGTAGGCAATTTTAAATTGGTTCCAGGGGTACACGGGCAGCAGTGGTGTGGTCAGTGGAGGCATATTGTAAGGAGTGACCGCAGACAGGCATCGAAGGCCTAAAATAATAACACATGGCTGTAGGCAATTTTAAATTGGTTCCAGGGGTACACGGGCAGCAGTGGTGTGGTCAGTGGAGGCATAGTGGAAGGAGTGACCGCAGACAGGCTTCGAAGGCCTAACATAATAACACATTGCTGTTGGCAATTTTAAATTGGTTCCAGGGGAACACGGGCAGCAGTGGCCTGGTCAGTGTAGTAGTAGTAGAAAGAACGGACCGCAGACAGGCATCGAAGGCCTAAAATAAAAAAAATGGGCTGGCTGTAGGCAATTTTAAATTGGTTCCAGGGGTACACGGGCAGCAGTGGTGTGGTCAGTGGAGGCCTAGTGGAAGGAGTGACCGCAGACAGGCATCGAAGGCCTAAAATAATAACACATGGCTGTAGGCAATTTTAAATTGGTTCCAGGGGTACACGGGCAGCAGTGGTGTGGTCAGTGGAGGCATATTGTAAGGAGTGACCGCAGACAGGCATCGAAGGCCTAAAATAATAACACATGGCTGTAGGCAATTTTAAATTGGTTCCAGGGGTACACGGGCAGCAGTGGTGTGGTCAGTGGAGGCCTAGTGGAAGGAGTGACCGCAGACAGGCATCGAAGGCCTAAAATAATAACACATGGCTGTAGGCAATTTTAAATTGGTTCCAGGGGTACACGGGCAGCAGTGGCCTGGTCAGTGTAGTAGTAGTAGAAAGAACGGACCGCAGACAGGCATCGAAGGCCTAAAATAAAAAAATTGGGCTGGCTGTAGGCAATTTTAAATTGGTTCCAGGGGTACACGGGCAGCAGTGGTGTGGTCAGTGGAGGCATATTGGAAGGAGTGACCGCAGACAGGCATCGAAGGCCTAAAATAATAACACATGGCTGTAGGCAATTTTAAATTGGTTCCAGGGGTACACGGGCAGCAGTGGCCTGGTCAGTGTAGTAGTAGTAGAAAGAACGGACAGCAGACAGGCATCGAAGGCCTAAAATAAAAAAATTGGGCTGGCTGTAGGCAATTTTAAATTGGTTCCAGGGGTACACGGGCAGCAGTGGTGTGGTCAGTGGAGACCTAGTGGAAGGAGTGACCGCAGACAGGCATCGAAGGCCTAAAATAATAACACATGGCTGTAGGCAATTTTAAATTGGTTCCAGGGGTACACGGGCAGCAGTGGTGTGGTCAGTGGAGGCATATTGTAAGGAGTGACCGCAGACAGGCATCGAAGGCCTAAAATAATAACACATGGCTGTAGGCAATTTTAAATTGGTTCCAGGGGTACACGGGCAGCAGTGGTGTGGTCAGTGGAGACCTAGTGGAAGGAGTGACCGCAGACAGGCATCGAAGGCCTAAAATAATAACACATGGCTGTAGGCAATTTTAAATTGGTTCCAGGGGTACACGGGCAGCAGTGGCCTGGTCAGTGTAGTAGTAGTAGAAAGAACGGACAGCAGACAGGCATCGAAGGCCTAAAATAAAAAAATTGGGCTGGCTGTAGGCAATTTTAAATTGGTTCCAGGGGTACACGGGCAGCAGTGGTGTGGTCAGTGGAGACCTAGTGGAAGGAGTGATCGCAGACAGGCATCGAAGGCCTAAAATAATAACACATGGCTGTAGGCAATTTTCAATTGGTTCCAGGGGTACACGGGCAGCAGTGGTGTGGTCAGTGGAGGCATATTGTAAGGAGTGACCGCAGACAGGCATCGAAGGCCTAAAATAATAACACATGGCTGTAGGAATTTTAAATTGGTTCCAGGGGTACACGGGCAGCAGTGGTGTGGTCAGTGGAGACCTAGTGGAAGGAGTGACCGCAGACAGGCATCGAAGGCCTAAAATAATAACACATGGCTGTAGGCAATTTTAAATTGGTTCCAGGGGTACACGGGCAGCAGTGGTGTGGTCAGTGGAGGCATATTGTAAGGAGTGACCGCAGACAGGCATCGAAGGCCTAAAATAATAACACATGGCTGTAGGCAATTTTAAATTGGTTCCAGGGGAACACGGGCAGCAGTGGTGTGGTCAGTGGAGGCCTAGTGGAAGGAGTGACCGCAGACAGGCATCGAAGGCCTAAAATAAAAAAATTGGGCTGGCTGTAGGCAATTTTAAATTGGTTCCAGGGGTACACGGGCAGCAGTGGTGTGGTCAGTGGAGGCCTAGTGGAAGGAGTGACCGCAGACAGGCATCGAAGGCCTAACAATAATAACACATTGCTGTTGGCAATTTTAAATTGGTTCCAGGGGAACACGGGCAGCAGTGGCCTGGTCAGTGTAGTAGTAGTAGAAAGAACGGACCGCAGACAGGCATCGAAGGCCTAAAATAAAAAAATTGGGCTGGCTGTAGGCAATTTTAAATTGGTTCCAGGGGTACACGGGCAGCAGTGGTGTGGTAAGTGGAGGCCTACTGGAAGGAGTGACCGCAGACAGGCATCGAAGGCCTAAAATAAAAAAATTGGGCTGGCTGTAGGCAATTTTAAATTGGTTCCAGGGGTACACGGGCAGCAGTGGTGTGGTCAGTGGAGGCCTAGTGGAAGGAGTGACCGCAGACAGGCATCGAAGGCCTAAAATAATAACACATGGCTGTAGGCAATTTTAAATTGGTTCCAGGGGTACACGGGCAGCAGTGGTGTGGTCAGTGGAGGCCTAGTGGAAGGAGTGACCGCAGACAGACATCGAAGGCCTAAAATAATAACACATGGCTGTAGGCAATTTTAAATTGGTTCCAGGGGTACACGGGCAGCAGTGGTGTGGTCAGTGGAGGCATATTGTAAGGAGTGACCGCAGACAGGCATCGAAGGCCTAAAATAATAACACATGGCTGTAGGCAATTTTAAATTGGTTCCAGGGGTACACGGGCAGCAGTGGTGTGGTCAGTGGAGGCCTAGTGGAAGGAGTAACCAAAGACAGGCATCGAAGGCCTAAAATAATAACACATGGCTGTAGGCAATTTTAAATTGGTTCCAGGGGAACACGGGCAGCAGTGGTGTGGTCAGTGGAGGCCTAGTGGAAGGAGTGACCGCAGACAGGCATCGAAGGCCTAAAATAAAAAAATTGGGCGTGACCACAGACAGGCATCGAAGGCCTAAAATAAAAAAATTGGGCTGGCTGTAGGCAATTTTAAATTGGTTCCAGGGGTACACGGGCAGCAGTGGTGTGGTCAGTGGAGGCCTAGTGGAAGGAGTGACCGCAGACAGGCATCGAAGGCCTAACAATAATAACACATTGCTGTTGGCAATTTTAAATTGGTTCCAGGGGAACACGGGCAGCAGTGGCCTGGTCAGTGTAGTAGTAGTAGAACGAACGGACCGCAGACAGGCATCGAAGGCCTAAAATAAAAAAATTGGGCTGGCTGTAGGCAATTTTAAATTGGTTCCAGGGGTACACGTGCAGCAGTGGTGTGGTAAGTGGAGGCCTAGTGGAAGGAGTGACCGCAGACAGGCATCGAAGGCCTAAAATAAAAAAATTGGGCTGGCTGTAGGCAATTTTAAATTGGTTCCAGGGGTACACGGGCAGCAGTGGTGTGGTCAGTGGAGGCCTAGTGGAAGGAGTGACCGCAGACAGGCATCGAAGGCCTAAAATAATAACACATGGCTGTAGGCAATTTTATATTGGTTCCAGGGGTACACGGGCAGCAGTGGTGTGGTTAGTGGAGGCCTAGTGGAAGGAGTGACCGCAGACAGGCATCGAAGGCCTAAAATAATAACACATGGCTGTAGGCAATTTTAAATTGGTTCCAGGGGTACACGGGCAGCAGTGGTGTGGTCAGTGGAGGCATATTGTAAGGAGTGACCGCAGACAGGCATCGACGGCCTAAAATAATAACACATGGCTGTAGGCAATTTTAAATTGGTTCCAGGGGTACACGGGCAGCAGTGGTGTGGTCAGTGGAGGCCTAGTGGAAGGAGTGACCGCAGACAGGCATCGAAGGCCTAAAATAATAACACATGGCTGTAGGCAATTTTAAATTGGTTCCAGGGGAACACGGGCAGCAGTGGTGTGGTCAGTGGAGGCATATTGTAAGGAGTGACCGCAGACAGGCATCGAAGGCCTAAAATAATAACACATGGCTGTAGGCAATTTTAAATTGGTTCCAGGGGTACACGGGCAGCAGTGGTGTGGTCAGTGGAGGCCTAGTGGAAGGAGTGACCGCAGACAGGCATCGAAGGCCTAAAATAATAACACATGGCTGTAGGCAATTTTAAATTGGTTCCAGGGGAACACGGGCAGCAGTGGTGTGGTCAGTGGAGGCCTAGTGGAAGGAGTGACCGCAGACAGGCATCGAAGGCCTAAAATAATAACACATGGCTGTAGGCAATTTTAAATTGGTTCCAGGGGTACACGGGCAGCAGTGGTGTGGTCAGTGGAGGCATAGTGGAAGGAGTGACCGCAGACAGGCTTCGAAGGCCTAACATAACAAAAATGTCAATACAATGGTATTGTCAGTGGCAGGCATTGAAGGATGTCAGCGCATAGACTAAACATTGGTGGAGCTGTGAGATAATTTTGCAAGTGGTAGAGCACTGTTTGAGCTGGGGGGGGGAACTGTCTTGTGGCCGGCGGTACAGGCCCAGGGCCCCTCATATTACAACGGTGTGTCTGACGTTGGGTGCGCACCACCACCGCCAGAGACACTTTATTGTACTAGGAGGGACCCAGTGGCAGTGCCGTCGACCAAAAGCGGGCACACCTACCTCTTCAGACAAACAGCACTCTCACGGGTGCTGTCGCCAAGTGTCAATACCACGGCCCCGTGTGGGGAGTTTGGCCATTTAGTGAGGTGTAAACATGTCGTATGCTGGACAATCAGGTGCAGAAAATTACGAGATTGGAAAAGGCATTCAGAATAGTCCACAGGCAAGACCTTTTCATAGGAAAGCTAGGTGTCAGCCGGGCAAGGTGGGGCAAAAGATTTCGAAATCCAGTTGTGGTTCATTTTAATGAAGGTTAGATCATCAACATTTTGGGTAGCCAGACGAGTCCTTTTTTCTGTTAGTATTGAACCTGCAGCACTGAATACTCTTTCTGATAGGACACTAGCTGCCGGGCAAGCAAGCTCCTGCAATGCATATTCTGCCAATTCTGGCCAGGTGTCTAATTTTGATGCCCAGTAATCAAATGGGAATGACGGTTGAGGGAGAACATCGATAAGGGATGAAAAATAGTTTGTAACCATACTGGACAAATGTTGTCTCCTGTCACTTTGAATTGATGCTGCAGTACCTGTCCTGTCTGCGGTCATAGCAAAATCACTCCACAACCGGGTCAGAAAACCCCTCTGGCCAACGCCACTTCTGATTTCTGCCCCTCTAACTCCTCTGGTCTGCTGGCCCCTGCAGCTCGTGTGAGAACGATCACGGGCGCTGTGTGCAGGGAATGCCAGAAGCAAACGGTCAACAAGAGTTGATTGTTTGGTTGCTAATATTAGTTCCAAGTTCTCATGTGGCATTATATTTTGCAATTTGCCTTTATAGCGAGGATCAAGGAGGCAGGCCAACCAGTAATCGTCATCGTTCATCATTTTAGTTATGCGTGTGTCCCTTTTGAGGATACGTAAGGCATAATCCGCCATGTGGGCCAAAGTTCCAGTTCTCAAATCTGCGGTTGTGCTTGGTTGAGGGGCAGTTTCAGGCAAATCCACGTCACTTGTGTCCCTCCAAAAACCAGAACCCGGCCTTGCCGCGCCACCAATTTCCAGTGGCCCCGGAAAAGCTTCCTCATTAAAAATATAATCATCCCCATCATCCTCCTCCTCCTCCTCTTCGCCCGCTAACTCGTCCTGTACACTGCCCTGGCCAGACAATGGCTGACTGTCATCAAGGCTTTCCTCTTCCTCAGCTGCAGACGCCTGATCCTTTATGTGCGTCAAACTTTGCATCAGCAGACGCATTAGGGGGATGCTCATGCTTATTATGGCGTTGTCTGCACTAACCAGCCGTGTGCATTCCTCAAAACACTGAAGGACTTGACACATGTCTTGAATCTTCGACCACTGCACACCTGACAACTCCATGTCTGCCATCCTACTGCCTGCCCGTGTATGTGTATCCTCCCACAAAAACATAACAGCCCGCCTCTGTTCGCACAGTCTCTGAAGCATGTGCAGTGTTGAGTTCCACCTTGTTGCAACGTCTATGATTAGGCGATGCTGGGGAAGGTTCAAAGAACGCTGATAGGTCTGCATACGGCTGGAGTGTACGGGCGAACGGCGGATATGTGAGCAAAGTCCACGCACTTTGAGGAGCAGGTCGGATAACCCCGGATAACTTTTCAGGAAGCACTGCACCACCAGGTTTAAGGTATGAGCCAGGCAAGGAATGTGTTTCAGTTGGGAAAGGGAGATGGCAGCCATGAAATTCCTTCCGTTATCACTCACTACCTTGCCTGCCTCAAGATCTCCAGTGCCCAGCCACGACTGTGTTTCTTTCTGCAAGAACTCGGACAGAACTTCCGCGGTGTGTCTGTTGTCGCCCAAACACTTCATAGCCAATACAGCCTGCTGACGTTTGCCAGTAGCTGACCCATAATGGGAGACCTGGTGTGCAACAGTGGCAGCTGCGGATGGAGTGGTTGTGCGACTGCGGTCTGTGGACGAGCTCTCGCTTCTGCAGGAGGACGAAGAGGAGGAGGAGGGGGTGCGAACGGCTACAGCCAACTGTTTCCTAGACCGTGGGCTAGGCAGAACTGTCCCAAACTTGCTGTCCCCTGTGGACCCTGCATCCACAACATTCACCCAGTGTGCCGTGATGGACACGTAACGTCCCTGGCCATGCCTACTGGTCCATGCATCTGTTGTCAGGTGCACCTTTGTGCTCACAGATTGCCTGAGTGCATGGACGATGCGCTCTTTAACATGCTGGTGGAGGGCTGGGATGGCTTTTCTGGAAAAAAAGTGTTGACTGGGTAGCTCGTAGCGTGGTACAGCGTAGTCCATCAGGGCTTTGAAAGCTTCGCTTTCAACTAACCGGTAGGGCATCATCTCTAACGAGATTAGTCTAGCTATGTGGGCGTTCAAACCCTGTGTACGCGGATGCGAGGCTAAGTACTTCCTTTTTCTAACCATAGTCTCATGTAGGGTTAGCTGGACTGGAGAGCTGGAGATCGTGGAACTAGCGGGGGTGCCGGTGGACATGGCAGACTGAGAGACGGTGGGAGATGGTATTGTTGCCGCCGGTGCCCTAGATGCAGTGTTTCCTACTACGAAACTGGTGATTCCCTGACCCTGACTGCTTTGGCCTGGCAAAGAAACCTGCACAGATACTGCAGGTGGTGCGGAAAATGGTGACCCTACACTGCCGGAAGGGATGTTGCGTTGCTGACTAGCTTCATTGGCCGAGGGTGCTACAACCTTAAGGGACGTTTGGTAGTTAGTCCAGGCTTGCAAATGCATGGTGGTTAAATGTCTATGCATGCAACTTGTATTGAGACTTTTCAGATTCTGTCCTCTGCTTAAGGTAGTTGAACATTTTTGACAGATGACTTTGCGCTGATCAATTGGATGTTGTTTAAAAAAATGCCAGACTGCACTCTTTCTAGCATCGGATACCTTTTCAGGCATTGCAGACTGAGCTTTAACCGGATGGCCACGCTGTCCTCCAACAGGTTTTGGCTTTGCCACGCGTTTTGGGCAAGATACGGGCTCGGCAGATGGAACCTGTTGCGATGTTGATGCCTGCTGCGGACCCTCCTCCTCCGCTTCAGAACTGCTGCCGCCTGCACCCTGTTCCCCCAATGGCTGCCAATCGGGGTCAAGAACTGGGTCATCTATTACCTCTTCTTGTAGCTCGTGTGCAACTTCGTCTGTGTCACCGTGTCGGTCGGTGGTATAGCGTTCGTGATGGGGCAACATAGTCTCATCAGGGTCTGATTCTTGATCATTACCCTGCGAGGGCAATGTTGTGGTCTGAGTCAAAGGACCAGCATAGTAGTCTGGCTGTGGCTGTGCATCAGTGCACTCCATGTCAGATTCAACTTGTAATGGGCATGGACTGTTAACTGCTTCACTTTGTAAGCCAGGGACGGTTTGTATAAAGAGCTCCATGGAGTAACCCGTTGTGTCGCCTGCTGCATTCTTCTCTGTTGTTGTTTTTGCTGAAGAGAACAAGGAAGCGACTTGTCCCTGACCATGAACATCCACTAACGACGCGCTGCTTTGACATTTACCAGTTTCACGAGAGGAGGCAAAAGAGCTAGAGGCTGAGTTAGCAAGATAAGCCAAAACTTGCTCTTGCTGCTCCCGCTTTAAAAGCGGTTTTCCTACTCCCAGAAAAGGGACTGTTCGAGGCCTTTCGTAGCCAGACGACGAACCTGGCTCCACAGCTCCAGACTTGAGTGCAATATTTTTTTTCCCACGACCAGCTGATGCTCCACCACTACCACTACCCTCATTACCAGCTGACAATGAACGCCCCCGGCCACGACCTCTTCCACCAGACTTCCTCATTGTTTTAAAAACGTAAACAAACTAACGGTATTTGTTGCTGTCACACAACTTACACGGTGAGCTATAACTTCAGTATGATTTAGCTACCCCTTTACAGGTGAGTGAGACCACAACGAAAATCAGGCACAATGTTACACACTCTGTTGTTGGTGGCAACAAATGAGAGAGATGCCACACACGCAGGACTGTCACTGAAGCACAAATGTAAATATTAATCTCCCACTGATTTGATTTATTTTTTTTTTCAGGGAGACTTTAGGAAAAAAAAATAATAGAATAAAATGATTTTTTTCAGGAAGAATTTAGAAACCAAATAAAATAAAATGATTTTTTCAGGGAGAATTTAGAAAACAAATAAAACAAAAAAAGGCTTTCTATGGCCCACTGAGTGAGAGATGACGCACACAGGAGTCAGGAGTGGCACACAAGCCCAGAGGCCAATATTTATCTCCCACTGATTGATGTAGTGATTTTTTCAGGTAGATTTTGGAACCCAAATCAAGCTAAAAAAATAATAGGCTTTCTATGGCCCACAATTGGAGAGAGAGAGAGAGATGGCACACCCAGGAGTCAAGACTGGCACACAAGCAGAAAGGGCAATATTAGTCTCCCACTGATTTTTTTTTTTTTTTTTTTTCAGGGAGACTTTAGGAAACAAAAATAATAGAATAAAATGATTTTTTCAGGAAGAATTTAGAAACCAAATAAAATAAAATGATTTTTTCAGGGAGAATTTAGAAAACAAATAAAACAAAAAAAGGCTTTCTATGGCCCACTGAGTGAGAGATGACGCACACAGGAGTCAGGAGTGGCACACAAGCCCAGAGGCCAATATTTATCTCCCACTGAGTGATGTAGTGATTTTTTCAGGTAGATTTTGGAACCCAAATCAAGCTAAAAAAATAATAGGCTTTCTATGGCCCACAATTGGAGAGAGAGAGAGAGATGGCACACCCAGGAGTCAAGACTGGCACACAAGCAGAAAGGGCAATATTAATCTCCCACTGATTTGTTTTTTTTTTTTTTTTTTCAGGGAGACTTTAGGGAAAAAAAATAATAGAATAAAATGATTTTTTCAGGAAGAATTTAGAAACCAAATAAAATAAAATGTTTTTTCAGGGAGAATTTAGAAAACAAATAAAACAAAAAAAGGCTTTCTATGGCCCACTGAGTGAGAGATGACGCACACAGGAGCCAGGAGTGGCACACAAGCCCAGAGGCCAATATTTATCTCCCACTGATTGATGTAGTGATTTTTTCAGGTAGATTTTGGAACCCAAATCAAGCTAAAAAAATAATAGGCTTTCTATGGCCCACAATTGGAGAGAGAGAGAGAGATGGCACACCCAGGAGTCAAGACTGGCACACAAGCAGAAAGGGCAATATTAATCTCCCACTGATTTGTTTTTTTTGTTTTTTTTTCAGGGAGACTTTAGGAAAAAAAAATAATAGAATAAAATTATTTTTTCAGGAATAATTTAGAAACCAAATAAAATATAATGATTTTTTCAGGGAGAATTTAGAAAACAAATAAAACAAAAAAGGCTTTCTATGGCCCACTGAGTGAGAGATGACGCACACAGGAGTCAGGAGTGGCACACAAGCCCAGAGGCCAATATTTATCTCCCACTGATTGATTTATTGATTTTTTCAGGTAGAATTTAGAACCCAAATCAACCAAAAACATAAATAGGCTTTCTATGGCCCACTATTTGTGAGAGAGATGGCACGCTCAGGACTGGCACACAAGCCCAGAGGCCAATATTAATCTCCCACTTTTTTTTTTTATTGTTCCAGGGAAAATTTATAAACCCAATAAAAAAAATAATAAATAGGCTTTCTATGGCCCACTATCTGAGAGAGAGAGATGGCACGCTTAGGACTGGCACACAAGCCCAAAGGCCAATATTAATCTCCCTTTTTTTTTTCAGGGAGAATTTATAAAACCAAAAAAAAAAAAAATAAATAGGCTTTCTATGGCCCACTATTTGTGAGAGAGATGGCACGCTCAGGACTGGCACACAAGCCCAGAGGCCAATATTAATCTCCCACTTTTTTTTTTTTGTTCCAGGGAAAATTTATAAACCCAATAAAAAAAATAATAAATAGGCTTTCTATGGCCCACTATCTGAGAGAGAGAGATGGCACGCTTAGGACTGGCACACAAGCCCAAAGGCCAATATTAATCTCCCACTGATTGATTTATTGATTTTTTCAGGTAGAATTTAAAACCCAAATAAAGCAAAAAAAAAAAAAAAAGGGCTTTCTATGGCCCACTGAGTGAGTGATGATGCACACAGGAGTCAGGAGTGGCACTCAAGCCCTGAGGCCAATATTTTTCTCCCACTGATTGATGTAGTGATTTTTTCAGGTAGATTTTATAACCCAAATCAAGCAAAAAAATAAATAGGCTTTCTATGGCCCACTGACTGAGAGATGGCACACACAGGAGTCAAGAGTGGCACACAAGCCCTGAGGCCAATATTTTTCTCCCACTGATTGATGTAGTGATTTTTTCAGGTAGATTTTATAACCCAAATCAAGCAAAAAAATAAATAGGCTTTCTATGGCCCACTGAGTGAGAGATGGCACACACAGGGATGGCACTCTAGCAGAAATGTCAATCTTAATCTCCCACCAAAAAAAAAAAAAAACAGGGAGTGTCCAACAATTACTATCTCCCTGCAGTAATCTCAGCCAGGTATGGCAGGCAGCAATAAGGAGTGGACTGATGCACAAATAAATAAAAAGTGTGGACAAACAAAAAAGATAGCTGTGCAGAAAGGAAGGAACAAGAGGATTTGTGCTTTGAAAAAAGCAGTTGGTTTGCACAGCGGCGTACACACAGCAATGCAGCTATCAGGGAGCCTTCTAGGGCAGCCCAATGAGCTACAGCGCTGAGGGGAAAAAAAAAAAAATGTAGCTTCCACTGTCCCTGCACACCGAAGGTGGTGTTGGGCAGTGGAAATCGCTACAGCACAAGCGGTTTGGTGGTTAATGGACCCTGCCTAACGCTATCCCTGCTTCTGAAGAAGCGGCAGCAACCTCTCCCTAAGCTCAGATCAGCAGCAGTAACATGGCGGTCGGCGGGAACGCCCCTTTATAGCCCCTGTGACGCCGCGGACAGCAAGCCAATCACTGCAATGCCCTTCTCTAAGATGGTGGGGACCAGGACCTATGTCATCACGCTGCCCACACTCTGCGTTTACCTTCATTGGCTGAGAAATGGCGCTTTTCGCGTCATTGAAACGCGACTTTGGCGCGAAAGTTGCGTACCGCATGGCCGACCCCGCACAGGGCTCGGCTCGGGTTTCATGAAACCCGACTTTGCCAAAAGTCGGCGACTTTTGAAAATGAACGACCCGTTTCGCTCAACCCTAGTTGTGATGTCTCAACGGTGCGCAGTTCGACTTTTTTGCTCCTGATGCAGCTTGTAGTCCATTACTGCTGGCTGCTGCTCACACAACCGCTCCAACATATGAAACATTGAATTGCACCTGGTGGGTAGTCACATATGATGCGATGTTCCGGAAGGCGGAATCGGCGCTGCAGAGCTGCAATTTGCGATCTTGCCATGCTGGAGCACCGCTAGTGAGCACACTCTAGGCGGACGTTGTGCAGAAGTGCATCAAGAGCCGGAGAGTCCCCCAAAAAACTCTGTACGACCAAGTTGAGCACATGTGCCAGACATGGGATGTGAGTGAGGTTGCCTAGGCCCAGAGCTGCCACCAGATTTTGGCCATTGTCACACACTACCATGTCTGGCTGGAGATTTGCTGGCACAAACCACATGTCGCTCTCCTGCTTGATGGCATTCCAGAGCTCCTGTGCTGTGTGGCTTTGATTCTCCAAAGAAATTAATTCCAATAGGGCCTGTTGACGTTTGGCCACGGCTATGCTCATATTGGTCGTAACAGGTAAGCGTTCACGGGTCCATATGGAGGTGGACTGTGACTGCTCCTGCAGCGATGATTCAGAGGAACTGGAGTATGAGGAGGAGTCAACGTGTACAGACTGGATTCCTGCAATCCTTGGAGTTGGCAGAACACGTACAGCGCCACTCTCATGATCTGTACCCGGCTCCACAACATTTACCCAATGGGCAGTGAGGGAAAGGTATCGTCCCTGTCCATGGTGACTGGTCCATGTATCCGTGGTGAGGTGGACCTTGCTACTGACGGCATTGTCAATTCTTTTTGTGTTTCTGCAGCATTTTTGAGTCATTGACTTTAATTGATTAAGTCAAATCTGCAGCAAAAATGCAGGTGTATAAAGGTTTGCATATTTGCTGCTTATTTGCTGCAGATCTGCTTCCCAAAATGCTGCAAATTGTCAAAGAAAATGATGTCAGAAGGAGTATGTGTGTCTCTGTGTGTGGGCGGAGAATATGTGTGTGTGTGTGTGTGTGTGCCTCTGTGTGTGAGCGGAGAATATGTGTGTGCCTCAGTGTGTGGGCAGAGAATATGTGTGTGTCTGTGTGTGTCTCTGAGTGTGTGTGTGTCTGTGTGTGTGTGTATTCAAGCATCGTCTGATGGGAATACTACTCCAATCCGGCTACATTTTTTGTCACATATAACAGAGACAGCATGAGACGATGATGGGAGATGGTGATGGGAGAATAATCTTATCATCCGGCACCTGTATTCAATTGGAAAAAAAATCAAAACAATCACATAATTACATACATATTCACATACACAATACATACTCATGGAATGCCTAATCCCCAATGCCCATGTCTCCTGAAAGCAATCAAAAGTAATAAACCAACATATACTCACCTTTCTGGCATAGTCCATTTAATACCGAGTGTCCCACGTCGATCTCACCCGGCCGCCGGTGATACACTGACAGGAGGTAATTACTCTCATGACAGCTCAGTAATACTCTGCGGAAGTCACACCTCCTGTCAGTGTATCGCTGGCCGCTGGATAGAGCCTTCACATCACTGATGTGACTATTGTACATGTGGGATCGCCATAGGACACTCGGTATTAAGTAAACTCCATAGGACAAGATAGTATTATATGTTTGTTTATTAATTTTTGATTGTTTGCAAGAGGCGAGGGTGTTAGGGATTACTCATTCAGTAAGCATATTAAATTTAGATTCAATTAAGGAGTCTGTGATTATTTCAGATAAAGGACTTTATTCTTTATCACAGATTTCTCCGGCGCTGCGCCAATCCTCTGGAGTGCTCTACCCCAAGATATTAGGACCATCCACAACTTGCATAGTTTTAGGCGCTCGCTCAAAACACAATTGTTCAGAGCGGCCTACCATGTTAACTAATCAAAGTCATTTCATGTTTGTGTATGTAGCCCATTCACTATCTCCATCTACCCCCCACCCCCTGAAGATGGCTGGACCATCATTGTATATACATTATTGTAAATACACACCTGTGCTTTGTATCTCTCCCACCTCATTGTAGATTGTAAGCTCTCACGAGCAGGGTCGTCTTATTTTGCTTTATTGTATTGTTAACGTTGTTACCTATGACTGTTGTGTTTGAAACTGTTAAACTGTAAAGCGCTGCGGAATATGTTGGCGTTATATAAATAAAGATGATTATTATTATGATGTACATAGCACATCAAGATGTGGGAACTGACACCTTCTCATGTAGTACTATGTATGTTATTAATCGTTAAGGGGTTAGTAAAGAGCAAATTATTCTTTAAATATATATATATAAACTATATATATATATACATATATATATATACAGTGGGGCAAAAAAGTATTTAGTCAGTCAGCAATAGTGCAAGTTCCACCACTTAAAAAGATGAGAGGCGTCTGTAATTTACATCATAGGTAGACCTCAACTATGGGAGACAAACTGAGAAAAAAAATTCCAGAAAATCACATTGTCTGTTTTTTTAACATTTTATTTGCATATTATGGTGGAAAATAAGTATTTGGTCAGAAACAAACAATCAAGATTTCTGGCTCTCACAGACCTGTAACTTCTTCTTTAAGAGTCTTCTCTTTCCTCCACTCATTACCTGTAGTAATGGCACCTGTTTAAACTTGTTATCAGTATAAAAAGACACCTGTGCACACCCTCAAACAGTCTGACTCCAAACTCCACTATGGTGAAGACCAAAGAGCTGTCAAAGGACACCAGAAACAAAATTGTAGCCCTGCACCAGGCTGGGAAGACTGAATCTGCAATAGCCAACCAGTTTGGAGTGAAGAAATCAACAGTGGGAGCAATAATTAGAAAATGGAAGACATACAAGACCACTGATAATCTCCCTCGATCTGGGGCTCCACGCAAAATCCCACCCCGTGGGGTCAGAATGATCACAAGAACGGTGAGCAAAAATCCCAGAACCACGCGGGGGGAGCTAGTGAATGAACTGCAGAGAGCTGGGACCAATGTAACAAGGCCTACCATAAGTAACACACTACGCCACCATGGACTCAGATCCTGCAGTGCCAGACGTGTCCCACTGCTTAAGCCAGTACATGTCCGGGCCCGTCTGAAGTTTGCTAGAGAGCATTTGGATGATCCAGAGGAGTTTTGGGAGAATGTCCTATGGTCTGATGAAACCAAACTGGAACTGTTTGGTAGAAACACAACTTGTCGTGTTTGGAGGAAAAAGAATGCTGAGTTGCATCCATCAAACATCATACCTACTGTAAAGCATGGTGGTGGAAACATCATGCTTTGGGGCTGTTTCTCTGCAAAGGGGCCAGGACGACTGATCCGGGTACATGAAAGAATGAATGGGGCCATGTATCGTGAGATTTTGAGTGCAAACCTCCTTCCATCAGCAAGGGCATTGAAGATGAAACGTGGCTGGGTCTTTCAACATGACAATGATCCAAAGCACACCGCCAGGGCAACGAAGGAGTGGCTTCGTAAGAAGCATTTCAAGGTCCTGGAGTGGCCTAGCCAGTCTCCAGATCTCAACCTTATAGAAAACCTTTGGAGGGAGTTGAAAGTCCGTGTTGCCAAGCGAAAAGCCAAAAACATCACTGCTCTAGAGGAGATCTGCATGGAGGAATGGGCCAACATACCAACAACAGTGTGTGGCAACCTTGTGAAGACTTACAGAAAACGTTTGACCTCTGTCATTGCCAACAAAGGATATATTACAAAGTATTGCGATGAAATTTTGTTTCTGACCAAATACTTATTTTCCACCATAATATGCAAATAAAATGTTAAAAAAACAGACAATGTGATTTTCTGGATTTTTTTTTCTCAGTTTGTCTCCCATAGTTGAGGTCTACCTATGATGTAAATTACAGACGCCTCTCATCTTTTTAAGTGGTGGAACTTGCACTATTGCTGACTGACTAAATACTTTTTTGCCCCACTGTATATATGAAGTAATTAACAGTAAAATGCTTGTTAAGTTGTGGTTAGTATACTGTATATGTAAACTGCTGCTATTAACTTTTTAGTACAAAAGTTTTAACTAGGAATTGTTGTTTTCAACTTTTCAACTACAAGAAGAAAATATTTTAGCTATAAATATTAGATATAGATATTCCTCATTGCTTTCTACTTGATTTCTTTCAATTTCATGTCATTATATTAATAATTAGAAATAGAAGATATACTTTACAGGTCTTTGTGTTTTTAAATGCATGTGCCTTTCACTCTTTTGCAAAAGGATTTCTGACCCGTCATACAAACCCCACTCCTCACATGCTTGTTTTAAACTTCTCTATTAAAGCGGTCTGTGCAGCTCAGTTCAACTGTTTTTTGAGTGTTAGCAACCAAACTTAAAAGGATTGTCCCACCTAACTCTGCAGGAACCAGCTAAGATTTTTGGAGGAAATCCAATATACTCTGTACTCCATGTGAATGGAGTGAGAATATGTACAATGAACAGGGAGATATATCAACACTGCACAATTGTCTTCACATCCGAATGTTTGTGAATGATTTCTTTAAATACGTACACAACACAATATAAAATTTGATTTGTGGTCTTAATATATAACATTTATTACTACATTTTCACTGTAGAAAAGCAAAAATAAATAATTATTTGTGATATAAAATGAAGAGACATGTTGTGTTTTCTTACATGAAACCTAATGAGTCATTTTCCATAAACTAAAACAAACATATTTAATTGTTAGCTATAAATAATTGAACTTTTCACACCCTCAGAAACCACAAAATCAGACGACTTGTGGTTTATGCAGCTGGTGTTGCACAGTCAAATTTTGTAGTGTCATATGAAAAATATTTCACTCCCCAAGCCTGAAATAGTCAGGCATTAATGAAATGCAGCAGTACAATGAGATCATATGAAGTATAGATTTCAACAGCCATACAAGAGCTACTAAAGAAACATTGAAAATGAACATTTCTAGTACTTTCTGCCAGAACAGGAAATAGAGAATGTCTTCCAAAATGATTTGCCTTCACACAACTATAAACCACTGCCTAAAAAAGCAATAGCCCGAGTGTTAGCAGACTAAACAATTGCAACTTGGCAAAGACAAAACAGTAAATATTTCCATATAAGCAGAGCAGTGATTTGCTTAGCACATATAGAAAAGTCTTAAAAACAAGAATCTTTCATCAATATATTGCATATTGAAAGTAGATATGTCTCAGATTATTACATTGTTTAATATTAAATTGCATCCGTCAGGTCTTCCATATTGCCTGTCTGAGTATAAAAGTACAGAATTTAAAAGAAGTTTGCGAATGATAAGTTTTTTTAAAATGTGATTTAATATTTTCATATAAAATACTCATTGACTACTGTCAAATGTACAAATTACCTAAAGTAATGGGCTAAACGACTATTAGACATTTCTCTCGACAAAAGTCAAATTAGTCAAGTACCAGAACTTTGTTAGACTTACAAAATACCAACTAACTGGATATGCTTTCATTGCTTCTCCCAGCTATGGTGAATCTCTAAAGACTTTGTCCCCATACTGTAAGGGCCAGCTCTCACTGCCATATATTCTCTTATGCGAGAAAATCGGGGCTGATTATGCTAATGAATCTGTTGGCGTTTGATCCGAGTGTTATCTGAGTGTGCTTCGATTCCCTCGCGTGAGAGATTTGCAGTAGAGGTGTGCAGAAGTCGGGTAACCTAATTTCTCCATCTTCTCAATTGACTCAGATGTCATTCGAGTGTAGTCCGATGTTTAACAGGCACCAATAGATTTGTGTGGGTGCGTGTGAGCTGAGTCTTGCAGCTACTTGTAGAATGCTGCGATTGTTTTCTCATGTCGAATTGGCATGAGAAAATAATTGCAGATCTGCATTTCCCCAAAGTACAACATTGTGCCGAGTGTTATCCGATAAAACATAGGATAGCAGTCGACCGTGTTATACGACAGTGTAAGAGAATCCTAACAGCTACTTTTTCCCACATGACACCAACTTTACACATCTGATGTCTATCACCTCTTACGTATCTCATTAGCATATGCCTTTTTTCTTGAACCAAGCTGGCTAGGACACTGCCAAATGCCCCAAAGTTCCCATCTAAGAAATTATTAGGTCCAGGCCTGGATTTGAAGCTTCTTTTAGCTATAAAAAGTCTCTAAAGAGTTTCCCTATAAATGCCATAATGTTATTCTTGCCAGAGACAATGTTTCCACAACCGCTACATTGCCATCAATTTTGCTATGCCGTCGATTTTGCTACAATGTCAGGAGTTTGAATTTCATGTCAGAAATAATGCCTCAAGGCAACTAAAATGCTCTCATTGCAACTACAATGTGCCCTCTGGCAACAACAATGTCCCTTAAACCAGTCATCATGGGGTCAATTAACTAAGGTCGACATTGTACACGGTAGTCTTAAAGGGACACTGTCACCTGAATTTGGAGGGAACAATCTTCAGCCATGGAGGCGGGGTTTTTGTGTGTTTGATTCACCCTTTCCTTACCCACTGGCTGCATGCTGGCTGCAATATTGGATTGAAGTTCATTCTCTGTCCTCCATAGTACACGCCTGCGCAAGGCAAGATTACACCTTGTGGAGGCATGTACTACGGACGACAGAGAATGTACTTCAATCCAATATTGCAGCCACCATGCAGCCAGCGGGTAAGGAAAGGGTGAATCAAAAACACAAAAACCCCGCCTCCATGGCTGAAGATTGTTCCCTCCAAATTCAGGTGACAGTGTCCCTTTAATGATGCAGCATGCAGTAGTAAGATACGTAAAAAAGGGAAAAAATCTTCAGCTCACCCAAATGGAGTCCAAATTCCAAGAAGAAATCCGAGCAAGGATCAAGCGTGCAGCCAACAACGTCATGGATACAAAAGAAACGAGGGAGATCCAGCTCCAGGAAAGAGAAATAGTCTCTGATAAAATCCAAAATAGCTTTATTGTCAGGAAAAAATTTAAAATGTGGACTCCAATGACAAGTGGTGTAACAAAGGAATCACATAGCAGCTCTCACTGCACTGAACGCGTTTCAAACACAGCTGTGTTCTTAGTCCTCAGTATAATATGTGATTCCTTTGTTATACCACTTGTCATTGGAGTCCACATTTTAAATTTTTTCATGACAATAAAGCTATTTTGGATTTTATCAGAGACTATTTCTCTTTCCTGGAGCTGGATCTCCCTCGTTTCAGTAGTAAGATATGCCTAATTTAATAAGAGGTGCATGCTACTTAATGTATGAGGCGCATCTTACAAGTGTCATGCGCTTCCATCAGAGATATACAGAAACTGGAGTACATTTCTGGTAAATCTAATGTCGCTATTGTTGTGTAAATGCCTGTGCCATGTTGACAAAATTGGATGAAATTGACCTGAAAAGTGTTGTGATGAGCGAGCATGCTCATGTTCTAATAGAGTATCTTGTGCGTGCTCTAACAAAATGCTCGAGTCGCTACGGCTGTGTCTCGCTGAGGTTTGTCAGCCACAACACATACAGAGATTGCCTAACAATCAGGTGACTCTAGCATTTTTTTTTTGAGCACGCCGAAAATTCTCGATTAGGACATGAGCATACTTGGATAACTATCTTATCTGAGCATGCTCGCTCATGAAAACTCCAAAAGTCACTAAATCTGTGTTCAACTTTCAAGTCACGCAAAAAAATTGTGACTTTCTAAGGCTGGTTTCACATTTGTGTTTAAATCCGCAGCGTTTAAAACGCATCCGCAAGTGGTGAAAAAAACGCATGTAAACGCGTACAAACGCTGCGATTTTTAGACGCATGTGTTGTCGCATGCGGTTAAAAAAATGCCGCGTTTGTACGCGTTTACATGCGTTTTTTCCTGCGTTTGCACTTTTGCTACACATGATGAGAAATTTCACAAGCTGGTTTTTGTTCATTCTGCTTCACAAAAATCGGAATAAAAAGCAATCAAAAATGTCACATGCCCGAAAATGTTACCAATAAAAATGTCAACTCGTCCCGCAAAAAACAAGACCTCACATGACTCTGTGGACCAAAATATGGAAAAATTGTAGCTCGCAAAATGTGGTAACGCAAAAAATATTTTTGGGAATAAAAAGCGTCTTTCAGTGTGTGACAGCTGCCAATCATAAAAAATCCACTAGAAAACACCTTATAAATAGAAATCAAACCCCCTTCATCAACTCCTTAGTTAGGGAAAAGTTAAAAAATTAAACAAATGTATTAATTTCCATTTTCCCATTAGGGTTAGGGTAACGGTTAGGGCTAGGGTTAGGGTTAGGGCTAGGATTAGGTTTAGAGTTAGGGTTTGGATCCCTTTATCACCTTGATGGTTGGTTAGGGTTAGGGCTAGGGTTTGGATCCCTTTATCACCTTGGTGGTGGGGGGTGGCTTATCAGTGTCTAGACTTGTTTTTCTCTATTGAAACGCATGCGTCCAAAAATGCAACCAAACGCATGTGCTTAAAAACGCATGCGTTTACATAGACAGCAATGCTTTTTTTACGCAAACCGTGCGCAATCGAACGCATGCGTTTCCTGGCGGCAAATAGACACCTCTAAAATTACTACATGTTGCATTTCCGTGCCAAGCCGCAAGCGACAAAAAGACGCATGCGTCGTCAAATGCGGCAAAACGCAAACAAAAAAAATGCATGCGTTTTTAATGTTAAATATAGAAAAACACGATGCATGCGTTTATATGCAGTACAAACGCTGTGGCAAAAAACGCAAATGTGAAACCAGCCTAAGGTGTTGTTTTGCACCAGTATTCTGGTGCATGCACCATAATGAATCAGTCCCAGTGTTTTTATGACAGCTACTCCAACCCCTATAATAGCCACTTTGCCATCTAGACCAGCGACTTTGCATCTGGACAGACACAATGATTCTTGTCAATGTCTAATTCTATAAATAGCCTAAAGTAAATCCATCTTTAGCTGGGACACCCACATTGATGTGAGGATGTAGTTATATGGGGTGCTGTCATACAGATCTGGTTACTTAATTTAAAAAAAATATAATGTAAAGGTATTGTTTTTTGCTGTTTCCACACTATAGGAAATGTTTTGGAGAACCCGTAGAGTCCTTTTTCTATTGCCGCTTTGAAGGATATTCAAAATTTGCTCCAATGCTTATAAAAAATATGCTTGATGCCTGATACCGATCACCTAGAAAAAAAAGCCATAATGATATGCAGTTAATATGACCATACTGTAACTTTTATTTAATTCAAGACATACAGAACATTAATTCTGATCTCCTACATTACAATCAATGGGGCCTTGCATTATTCATGTTTTAATAAGTATTCTGTATTAAAAAGCGATTCATGAGCATTTTACTCTTATCATAAGTAACATCACAGATCACAAATGTCTATGAATAAAAAATAATATTAATAAAAATGAAAAAGTTAACGCGATAAATAATATTAATCAAAAATGAAATGCATAAAATGAATAAAAATTATAGTATTAGTACTAAATTTATACTATTAGTATTAATGCATTAATCGAAATGCACAGTGTAAAAATGTAATTTAAAAGGCTCCTGCTATTGTGTTAGAAAAGAGATGAGACACATTGAGGCTTTAAAACCGACAGAACAAAATTTACACTACACCCACAGCAATATAGTAAATATAATTGGCTTGACCTTAAAGTACTATACCTCTAAAAAAAAGTGATGTGCAAACCAAAGAAAAGAGGAAAACATATTTTTCTATTGCTAATATTTCATATTTGGCTTCCTTGCTGAGGATAAATTCAGCAATTGTAGCTAGATGGCATAAGTAGAGATGAAATGATCAATCTAGAGAGGACAAGAGTTTGAGTCAAATTTCAGGTTCCACATGAATTTAAACATTGTGAGATTAGATTTGAGGTTCACCAGAAAAAATTTTTTTACGGACACTATTTTGCACATTATTGAAGCATTAGAAAGCAGGCTAACATAATTTTGAGTTGCCACAATAATGTCCTTCAACTTTGACATTTTATGCAATATCACACCTTGTGCAGTGGTGGTCTGTACCTGCGCTATCGCAGAACAGCAGTTCACAGTGGAGCATAGTTTGCACAGCAGTGTCATTTTCAATGTCCAGTATCACTGGGTAAGTCTCTCTCTTCTGTAGAGTGGAAGCTCTTAAAAGGAACCTGTCACCCCGAAAATCGCGGGTGAGGTAAGCCCACCGGCATCAGGGGCTTATCTACAGCATTCTGTAATGCTGTAGATAAGCCCCCGATGTTACCTGAAAAAGGAGAAAAAGACGTTATATTATACTCACCCAGGGGCGGTCCCGCAGCTGGTCAGGTTGGATGGGCGTCTCCGGTCCGCTGCGGAGCCTCCCATCTTCATAACAAGACGTCCTCTTCTGATCTTCAGCCACGGCTCCGGCGCAGGCATACTTTGCTCTGCCCTCTTGAGGGCAGAGGATAGTACTGCAGTGCGCAGGCGCCGGAAAGGTCAGAGGCCCGGCGCCTGCGCACTGCAGTACTTTGTCTGCCCTCAACAGGGCAGAGCAAAGTACGCCTGCGCCGGAGCCGTGGCTGAAGATCAGAAGAGGACGTCTTGTAATGAAGATGGGAGGCGCCGCAGTGGACCAGAGACGCCCATCCGACCTGACCAGCAGCGGGACCGCCCCTGGGTGAGTATAATATAACGTCTTTTTCTCCTTTTTCAGGTAACATCGGGGGCTTATCTACAGCATTACAGAATGCTGTAGATAAGCCCCTGATGCCGGTGTGCTTACCTCACCCGCGATTTTCGGGTTGACAGGTTCCCTTTAAAATCCAAAGTATTCTTTCTCACTCTGTCCTATTGAATGTAAGCTTTTATAGTCAACAGAGTCCTCTTTCTTTATCCCCTGTAGAATGTAATCTCTTATGGTCAGCAGGGTCCTCTCTAGAAATAAGCGAATATTGCAATGTTCGTTCGGATTACGATCGCCGAATTGGCAATATTCGACGATTTATTTGTCTAATATTAGCCGAACATAGCTGAACACCATTCAATTTAATGGGAGGCAAAAACAAACGCATGCACAACACCGTCAAACGGGCCCAAAAGCTGCCAAAACACATCAAATTAGGGGGAACCACCAAAAAAGTCGCCTTAATTCACCCACAAATTGTAGCATGGCACTACAGCAATCAGCCATGCATGAGATATCGGAGTGTGGGCCAGCATTTACAGCTTTCAATTAAATGTCAAAGTAAGGCAAGGTGAATGAGGGATCAGTGTAGGCCTGCTTTGCTGAGAGCCCTGATAACATATGCAACAGCTCAACCTGCTTTCATGCTCAGCAACACTCAGATGGCACAAATATCAGTTCCGTGGACCACTATTGTCAGAAAAATCTAAGGATATTAGTAACATGGGTAGTTGACAATAAGGAAGTGGAGGTCTGATGTATCGGAGGCCTACTGCTACAAGCAACACGCATGAAGGAGACCCAAGCAGAATTCTCCACATTTCTAAAAATTATTGGCAGACACCATCATCATCTGGCAATAGAAAGAGGGCCGGGGAGCAATACTAACGGGCATAAGGTCAACAAGTGACATATAGAGGTGCAGCTTATTGCATAGGGGGGAACAATGCATCAAGAAAAGAAAAGGAACCATGCATATAAAGCGCACACCCATATCAGAGAAAAATTGTATATGCATAATAGGTACAAAATTTATTAATTGTCAAAAATCCACAATAAAACCATATTAAAAGAACAAACCACATCAGCACTAGTCCCATGACATTATAATATATACAAAAAAGTCACAATGGCACTTTAGGTGCCTGAAATGACACTACACATAAACACAATAATTTGCTGATGACATGCAAATAAGCAAGGCAAAAAAAAAAACTCCACATAAATTCTGTCCGTCCCCAGACTTAATGGAAGATATATATATGCCTATATAAGTGAATGGAAGATATATATATGCCTATATAAGTGTAGGTGCTGATGTTCCCAAGAGAGCTCCAATAAGCCCCATAGAGATTGCAACAAAGCTAGTGATGGAAAGTAGTATGGAGAGAAATCAGAGCCAGAAGGTAGAACTAAAAGGCAACCAAGAATGGTAATATCACCGTATGGGGCAGCCCAGCATGTAACGTCAGCAGTCAAAGCGTCAGGGGGAGAATAGTCCCGGGACCAGAGAAGTGTGGAGGAAGCCCCACGTGTATCGCTGCTCAACACAGCTTCGCCAGGGGAAGACACCATCATCATCTGGCATCAATTTCAAAAAAGTGTAAATAGTATAGAAGGGATCAACATCTCTTCCACTACAACCAACCCATCACATGGATACACCAAAGAAACTATCTTCACAAAGGGGCCAGTAGTAAAATATAACTTTTATTGATCAATAACAATTAAAAAGTCACATTGGTGAGAGAACACCTCAAACACTGAACAAAAGGTGGGTAGTCCAGAGTCTCCAAGATAAGAGTCAATACATAATGAAGAACACGTATCCAGACAAATGTCCATATGCAGTTAATCATGTACCTATGTATAATGGTATACAGCAAATGGTGAAGAAGTGAACAATAAGTACAGCAAGGTATAGTTACCAGATAGGAGCGCTCCTGGGGACCACCCTACCCGATGCGCGTTTCGCTTGAAATGCTTCGTCTGGGGGTGGTTAGGTGCCAGCTGATGATGATATTTAAACCAGAATGGACCAATGGGGAAGGTGCCCAAATCAGGATAAGTAATAACATACACTTGTGAACGCATGCGCAGATACCTGGATAAATGCTTGCTATGCTAGTATGCCAGCTGATACAGAGGACCGAAGCTCCAGTAAACAGGTGAAACGCTACGGAAGTATCATACTTAAACTGCAGCAGAGCGGCTGCGGCAAGGAACAGCCAGACCAGAAGTGACGACATCATCCGACGTAGTATCCGGTGCATCCACCGGTAGTCATAGCGACCACATACATACACATCGCAGATGCACAGGCTTAGCGATGTGTATAGCAGGGCTGGAAATGACAGCATAGCCCAAGAACACTTCCGGTGTGTCCACCTGTATTCATGGTAACCGCTATGAGAAACAGCGCTTTATGTGGCGCAGAGGTACAGCACATAGCAGACACTCCGGAAAAAGTGTGAACAGTAGGCATATAATTCAACCATATCCATATTAAATAGAAATGGTAACTAAAACTATTAGAAAAAAACCGGAAAAGTCACAAAAACCAGCGCGTATATATTGTTAAGGACTGGCGGAACGCACCAAGTATAGATGGTAAGAAACTAGGTGCGTTCGCAGTCCGAGGTCCACCGTGCAGGTAAAAGACCCTGCAGCTAGCAAGACGGACAATATGGCGGTACACTAAAGGATACACGCGTGGGTTAAACCTCACCCAGCGTGAAGAAAGCGATCCTGTTAATTCACAGGACCGCAGTACCGCACTAGTGCGCGAGCAAGTGGTCAGCGGACTTAACCCCAGAATGGATTGGAGCCCGATTAGACCCTTGCTGGCGTAACACCGCAACTGGGTGTGTAGAGAACCTAAAGAAATATAAGTGCACAAGAGTGCGAGCGATGCCGCACTAACGGACGCCACTAACCACCCAGACTCGGGTATGGAAAGCGCAAGGCAGGCGCACGGCGCCGTACTGGCAGGCACAGCTACAGGACGCTGAGATGTGTGTTTAGTGCTGTAGGCTAAGTCGGGCGCTAGGTAGCAGCCATACACCTTCCGCGAACAGACATTCACTAGGGTAGGGGTTTCCAAGGACGACTTGCACTCACAACATACACACATTAGCAATTGTTAGACAATACTAGCGCATGGCCGTGCGGTCATGCGCAGTTTATATAGCAGCAGCACAGGAAGTGGCCACAGCACTTTTGCCCTTCTAGGACCTGCCAAGAGGACCAATGGAATGTGCTGCAGAGCCTGAGCACATGACCCTCGATCTCCAACGGGAGACCTTACGCTGGGCATGCTCAGTACATGCAGACAAGGACTTAGTCCCAGAGAAGTCCGCTCGCTGCTGACCAGCACTGACTTTAATGGCAGAGACTGGAGAAGCAGCACTAACTCTCAGAACAGAGTGAGAATGAGCAAGACGCTGGGACCGACGTCCTTGCTGAGCAGGCTCCACTGCGGCTGGACAAGAATGGGAGACCGCAGCGGAAGTGGCTCGAGATTCCCCCTGTGCAGAAGCGGGAACTCGACCCCTAACATTACCCCCCTCCTAGGGCCCCCCCCTCCTTGGGCCTCGCTACGTTCGAAGGCAGCAATGAGCTGCGGAGCCCGAATGTGCTCCACAGGCTCCCAGGTTCTATCCTCTGGACCATGACCCTTCCAATCCACCAAATAAAATTTTTTGCCACGTACCACCTTGCTTCCCACAATAGCATTCACCTCAAACTCATCCGTGGATGAACCCGATGTCCCAGCAGATAACTCAGAAAACCGAGACAAACGAACGGGCTTTAAGAGGGAAACGTGAAAGGTATCGGTGATACCAAGGCGTGGAGGAATGGCCAAACGGTAAACCACAGGGTTGACCTGTTCCAGAACTTTAAACGGGCCAATGTAGCGAGGAGCAAACTTAGTGGACTCAACTCGCAGCCTGATGTTACGGGCGGAGAGCCACACTAAGTCGCCGGGAGCAAAGACCGGAGCGGGACGCCGGTGTGTATCAGCCGAAACCCTCATTCTCTCCTTGGAGGCCCGAATGGCATCCTGTGTGCGGTCCCAGATGTCCCGTGCCTCCACCGCCCAGTCTGCCACCCTAGAATCGGTGGATGACACGGGCATGGGCACAGGAACACGCGGATGCTGGCCGTAATTAAGGAGAAAAGGAGTTTGGCCAGTGGAATCGGCTACGGCGTTGTTCAAGGCAAATTCCGCCCAAGGTAGCAAAGATGCCCAGTCATCCTGCCTAGCGGAGACGAAATGTCGCAAATATGTCACCAGAGTCTGGTTGGTTCTCTCCACCAACCCATTCGTCTCGGGATGATATGCAGAGGAGAGGTTTAACTCTATGCTGAGCAAACGGCAGAGCTCTCTCCAAAACCGAGATGCGAACTGGGGACCCCGATCGCTGACAATCTTATCAGGCATACCATGCAATCGGAAAACATGCTTCATGAACAACACCGCCAAGGCCTGTGCTGAGGGTAACCGAGGAAGCGGTACCAAATGTACCATCTTAGAGAAATGGTCGGTGACAACCCAAATAATGGAGCAGCCACGCGACTTGGGTAAGCCCACCACAAAGTCCATTCCGACCATCTCCCAGGGCCTGTCTGCCACCGGTAGAGGGTAAAGCAACCCAGCAGGCCGTTGCCGAGGAGACCGATTCTGGGCGCAAGAAATGCACGCCTGAATATAGTCCTTGACATCTCGGACCATATGCGGCCACCAATATGTTCTCGCCAAAAGCTCAGAAGTCCTCTTGGTCCCAAAATGCCCACCCACTCTGGAGGAGTGAGCCCAAGAGAGAACCTCCGGTCGCAAGTTAGCTGGCACGAAAGTCTTGCCCGGGGGCACAGACTCCAGCGAAACCGGAGCTACAGTTCTCAAGCTCTCAGGCGGGACAATAAGCCGAGGCTCCTCCTCCTCCTCCTCAGATGACACTACGGAGCGGGAGAGAGCATCGGCACGAACGTTCTTCTCCCCGGAGAGAAAATGGAGGGTAAAATGGAACCGGGAGAAAAACAGGGACCATCTAGCCTGGCGAGAATTTAGCCGCTGGGCCGTCTGTATATACACCAAGTTCTTGTGGTCAGTGAAGACTTGGAAGGGAAAGCGAGCTCCCTCCAAGAGGTGTCTCCACTCTGAAAAAGCCAACTTCATGGCTAGCAACTCCCTGTCCCCGATGGAATAATTCCTCTCCGCTGGTGTGAAAGTTTTGGAGAAGAAGAAGCAAGGATGCTTCCGACCTTGAGCATCCTTTTGGAAAAGGACTGCTCCAGCACCAACGGATGAGGCATCCACCTCCAAGATGAATGGTTTATCTACATCGGGGCGATGTAGGATGGGAGCGCTAGCGAAGTGTGACTTAATCGAGAGAAAGGCCTTGGAGACCTCCTCTGACCACAATTTGGGATTTGCTCCCTTCTTGGTGAGGGCGACCAAGGGAGCTACCAAAGTTGAGAAGTGTGGAATGAACTGGCGATAGTAATTAATGAACCCCATAAAGCGCTGCACCGCTTTAAGAGAATGGGGTTCCTGCCAGTCCATTACTGCCTGTAGCTTGGCAGGATCCATAGCCAAACCCTGGGCAGAAATGATATAACCAAGGAAAGGCAAGGACTCCTGCTCAAACACACACTTCTCCAACTTAGCGTAGAGGGAGTTTGCCCGTAAGAGGTCGAAGACTTTGCGAACATCTCTCCGATGGGAGTCTATATCTGGAGAGTAGATGAGAATGTCATCCAGATAGACTACGACCGAGGTGGTGAGCATATCCCGAAAGATGTCGTTCACAAAGTCTTGGAAAACAGCTGGGGCATTACAGAGCCCAAAGGGCATCACTAGATATTCATAGTGCCCATCCCTGGTGTTAAAAGCCGTCTTCCATTCATCCCCCTCACGGATGCGAATCAGGTTGTAAGCACCCCGCAGATCTAACTTTGTAAATACCTTTGCTCCCCGTAGCCTATCAAAGAGCTCAGATATCAGGGGTAATGGGTACTTGTTCTTAACGGTAATGGCGTTAAGACCCCTGTAGTCTATGCATGGACGTAAGTCTCCAGTCTTCTTCTGTACGAAGAAGAACCCAGCCCCTGCCGGTGACACTGACTTCCTAATGAATCCTCTTGCCAGATTCTCCTGAATATACTGGGACATTGCCTCCGTCTCCGGGAGAGATAACGGGTAGACTCGACCCCGGGGAGGCTCAGCACCAGGCAAGAGGTCAATAGGACAGTCATAGGGGCGGTGAGGCGGAAGAGTCTCCGCAGCTCTTTTGGAGAACACGTCTGCATGGGACCAATAGTGCTTGGGGAGAGAGGAAAGATCTGCGGGTACCTGTGTAGTAGCAACCTGAACGCACTCCCTCTGACATCTACCCTCACAGGATTTACTCCATCCCAAAATTCTCCCAGAGGACCACTCAATATGAGGAGAATGGTAGCGAAGCCATGGCATCCCCAACAGGACCTCATCAATTCCCTCAGGAATGACTAATAGGGAGATTATCTCCTGATGTGATGGAGACACAGATAGCGTGAAAGGAATGGTTTGGTGGGTAATCTGTGAAGGTAGTGTTGACCCATTTACCACTCGAACGGTCACTGGCTGGGCGAGCATCACCAAGGGTATTGCGTGACGCTGGGCAAAGGCGGAGGACATAAAGTTACCCTCTGCCCCAGAATCCAAGCATAGCTCGACCGTAAGAGTGGATGGGCCTATGGTAATTGTCCCCTTGAAGGACAACTTTGAGGCAAACGTCGCCGTGTCTAGTGTACCTCCTCCAACTGCCACTAGACGCTGACGTTTCCCCGACCGCTGAGGACTCTTGGAGGCAAGACGTCCTGACTGCTGGCAAACATGACGGACCTTATGTGCACGAGCGGACTGAGACTTAGATCCCGCTCGTGTCACCTCCAAGGTCTCATGTGACTCAGATGCCTGGACTGGGGATTCCAAAGGTTTGGCGAAGGTAGGAGCCAGCTGAAACCTCTGCCTACACTGGGCTCGTTCCAACCTCCGCTCGTTAAAACGGAGGTCTATACGAGTAGAAATAGATATTAACTCCTCCAGTGTGGCAGGAATCTCCCTAGTGGCCAGAGCGTCCTTAACAAGGTCAGCCAGGCCCCTCCAGAATATGGGGATAAGGGCTTTATCGACCACTCCAGCTCGGAAGCTAAAGTACGGAATCGGACGGAAAAATGGCTGACCAAGGACTCACCCTGAGTTAATGCCAGTAGTTGGAGCGCTGTATCATGGGTGAGTTGAGGTCCTAGAAAGACCTTTTTCAGCGTGCCCAGAAACAACGGAGCACTCTGCACCACATGATCATCACGCTCCTCAGCGGCGTAGCCCACTCCAACGCCCTGTCCGACAACAGCGAGACAATAAATCCCACCTTAGCCCGCTCTGTAGGAAAACGTGCAGCCAGGAGCTCGAGGTGGATAGAGCACTGACTCACGAATCCCCTACAAGTTTTGCAATCTCCAGAAAATTTTTCTGGCAACGGGAGGCGGGATAATGTCGGAACAGGGGTGGCAGTGGACAAGGTTGCTGCCGCCACGCCAGCAGCCTTTACAGCAACTGCGGTAACATCCACAGCTGAGGTTGAGTTCTCGAGAACCTTCAACCTACCCTCCAACTGCTGGATATACCGCAAAGATTGCTGAATGTCCGCCATACTAGCCAGACCTTGGCGCTAGTATTATGTTAAGGACTGGCGGAACGCACCAAGTATAGATGGTAAGAAACTAGGTGCGTTCGCAGTCCGAGGTCCACCGTGCAGGTAAAAGACCCTGCAGCTAGCAAGACGGACAATATGGCGGTACACTAAAGGATACACGCGTGGGTTAAACCTCACCCAGCGTGAAGAAAGCGATCCTGTTAATTCACAGGACCGCAGTACCGCACTAGTGCGCGAGCAAGTGGTCAGCGGACTTAACCCCAGAAGGGATTGGAGCCCGATTAGACCCTTGCTGGCGTAACACCGCAACTGGGTGTGTAGAGAACCTAAAGAAATATAAGTGCACAAGAGTGCGAGCGATGCCGCACTAACGGACGCCACTAACCACCCAGACTCGGGTATGGAAAGCGCAAGGCAGGCGCACGGCGCCGTACTGGCAGGCACAGCTACAGGACGCTGAGATGTGTGTTTAGTGCTGTAGGCTAAGTCGGGCGCTAGGTAGCAGCCATACACCTTCCGCGAACAGACATTCACTAGGGTAGGGGTTTCCAAGGACGACTTGCACTCACAACATACACACATTAGCAATTGTTAGACAATACTAGCGCATGGCCGTGCGGTCATGCGCAGTTTATATAGCAGCAGCACAGGAAGTGGCCACAGCACTTTTGCCCTTCTAGGACCTGCCAAGAGGACCAATGGAATGTGCTGCAGAGCCTGAGCACATGACCCTCGATCTCCAACGGGAGACCTTACGCTGGGCATGCTCAGTACATGCAGACAAGGACTTAGTCCCAGAGAAGTCCGCTCGCTGCTGACCAGCACTGACTTTAATGGCAGAGACTGGAGAAGCAGCACTAACTCTCAGAACAGAGTGAGAATGAGCAAGACGCTGGGACCGACGTCCTTGCTGAGCAGGCTCCACTGCGGCTGGACAAGAATGGGAGACCGCAGCGGAAGTGGCTCGAGATTCCCCCTGTGCAGAAGCGGGAACTCGACCCCTAACATATATAAACATAAAATGCACAATTACAAAACAGACACGGAAAAAATATATAAATCCGACATATCAAAATTCAAAAAGAACGCCGGAAAAAGTGCAATGTGAGAAAGTGCGCAGTGACCACATATATCCTAAAAAGGGGGGATAAATATTAATATCATATAAAATACACATATACATATAAATATAAAGGCAGGATACATATATAGTGTTAACGGTGAAAATAATATATTAAGTATATATAAATATAAATATCAATAAGAATGCAATAAGCATACACTGGTACATGAATAAGTGCACAAAAAACGTGGACAAAAACCGGATCAGAAAATTAGTAGCAGCATCCATGTAGGCATCGATCCAATTGTAAACACCAACCCTGAAGGGACCAGAAAGGAAAAAACAAAAATGAGACAAAAATAAGACAACACACATGAAAGTGTAAAAAACATAAAAACAGCTAAAACCTAAAATAATGCTAAAAACTGCACACATGTAAAAAAGACGACACCGCCACACCAGGTATCAATGAAAAAGGATGTAATAGACAAGGGAAAGGTAAGTACATATATAACTCTCAGTCCAAATAATGACGGAGAGAAGGAATATGTTAACTAGGAAGGAAGGGGGAAAAACTATTATGCTCGTTAAGGCCCAGTGGTGTGATGGTGTCTAACCTAAAGATCCACCTAGCTTCTTTCTGGGCCAACATCTTCTTCAAGTTACCTCCTCTAGGTCCAATGAAGACACAATCAATGCCCTTAACACACAAACCTGTTGGATCACAGCCATGTGAGGCTTTAAAATGCCGTGGAATTGGTTTAAGTTTAAGGGGGTCAGATTCAGTTGACGCCCCCACAATGTCTAACACATGCTCACGTACCAGTCTGCGGAATTCCCGTGTGGTCATACCAACATAGATAAGGCCACACGGGCAAGTGGCATGGTAGATAACGGCCTTGGTCGTACACGTGATGGTATGTGTGATTCGATATGATCTATCACCCTTAGAATTACAAAAATCAGAAGCTGTTACAATGTTGCTGCAGGCAACACATTTACCACAGCTGGAGCATCCCCATTTGGGGCCTTTGGCACCAAAGATATAATTAGGGCCTGATCCTTTATGGTAACTATGCACCAGCTGGTCCCTTAAAGGGACTCTGTCACCTGAATTTGGCGGGACTGGTTTTGGGTCATATGGGCGGAGTTTTCGGGTGTTTGATTCACCCTTTCCTTACCCGCTGGCTGCATGCTGGCTGCAATATTGGATTGAAGTTCATTCTCTGTCCTCCATAGTACACACCTGCACAAGGCAAGATTGCTTTGCGCAGGCGTGTACTATGGAGGACAGAGAATGAACTTCAATCCAATATTGCAGCCAGCATGCAGTCAGCGGGTAAGGAAAGGGTGAATCAAACACCCGAAAACTCCGCCCATATGACCCAAAACCAGTCCCGCCAAATTCAGGTGACAGGTTCCCTTTAAGTTGGGTGAACGTCTGTAGGTGATAGATGGATTAGGCCCTATACATTTGGCAATTGTTCTGTCTGTGAGTAGCACCGACCAGTGTCTGGAAATAGCCTTACAGACCTCTTCACTCCTAGAGTTGTAATCCAGAATACAACGTACCTCATTTTAAATCCTTAGTCTGTTTTTCAAAAAGCTGGTCATTGGAACAAATTCTCCTCGCACGTAAAAATTGGCCAGTGGGGATATTTTTAATCAGATGGCGTGGATGCTGTGAAGATGAATGTAAGAGGGAATTAGTAGATGTAGCCTTACGGAATAAATCCGTATGGATAGTCCCATCATTACCAATCATAATGGAGACATCTAGAAATTCAATTTTCCGGGTGTCATATTTGTATGTCAACTTGATGTTTTTGACATTAGAATTTAATTCCCCAATAAATTGCTCCAGTTCATTTTCTGTCCCCTGCCACACCATCAGAATATCGTCGATGTATCTCCACCATGACACCACTCTATGACTCAAAAAGTGTGGGTTGGTTTGAAATACATCACGTTCCCACAACTCCAAAAACAAATTAGCATACGGGGGCGCACAAGATGCCCCCATTGCAGTACCTTGTAACTGGAGAAAAAAAGACTCACTAAATAAGAAGAAATTATGGGTAAGAACAAAATACAATGCTTTAACCAAAAAATTACACAAAGCCAAATCCAAGTCACTATTATGCAGAAAAAAAGAAACTGCTTCTAGGCCATCCTGGTGCCGAATCGAGGTGTACAATGACTTGACATCACAGGTGACCAAAGCCATGCTATCCTCTAACTGTAACCCATCCAGTTTTTTCAAGACATCAGTACTGTCTTTAAGAAAGGATGGTAGTGTTTCCACTAATGGTTTCAGATAAAAATCAATTAACTTGGAGATGGAGTCACATAAACCATTAACCCCAGAGACTATAGGCCTACCTGGGGGTGTGACCGGGTCTTTATGTATCTTCGGTAGAAGGTAGATGCTTGCCACTGTGGGATCCTCATTCCAAAGGCCATCTCGCTGTTTAGAGGTCAAGATGCCATCGGATACAGCTTGTTCAAGTAGATCAAATAATTCAAGCCTAAATTTGGATAAAGGATTGAACGTGAGTTTCTTATAGCATGAAGGATTCTTCAACTGCCTCATCATTTCCTTCTCATAGGCCTTCTTAGACCACACAACAACATTCCCACCTTTATCCGATGGCTTGATAATTACCTCCTTCAAATCTTTCAATTCTTTCAAAGCTCGTCTTTCCTCCAAACTGAGATTATCCCTCCTGATGGTTTCAGGGATCATTTCAATATCCTTCATGACCAGCTGCACAAAAACATCAATAGCCGGCACTGAGCTTATCTGTGGAAACCTTCTGGATTTGGGAAGTAAGTATTTGGGATATTGTTGGGATACATCAGCCTCTGAAGCTAACTCCTCTAGAACCTGGAGTACTTCCGCATCTGTTTCTGAGGAAGACATTTCAACAGGTGGTTGTTGGTAGTATAATCTTTTAAAGAATAGCCTACGTACAAAGAGTTGAAGGTCTTTCAGTATAGAAAAATGATCAGGAGCAGAGGATGGAGAGAAGGTGAGACCCTTATTTAACACCGCAATTTGTGCATCAGTAAGCACAATATCAGAGAGGTTAATTACCTTCATCAGATTCCTTTGTGGTGCCTCGTCCCCATCATCAGGGTTGGTCTGGAGTCTCCTTCTGGTATTATACCTACGGGAGCGATCCTCCTCCCTCCTTTGACTAAATCGCATATGGTTCTGTTCACCCATATTAGAGGATGATGCTGATGTACCGGTGCTTGATGTACTGGCTACTTCTGATGTGGGTCCCCTGTCCTGAGTGCTTACATGACTCCATTTATAAACCTTATTGTCATTCTTATCCTGTTGATCTCGTAGGAACTTTTTATTCTTGCTGGTAGAGATAATATTTTCCCATTCATCACAAGATACATCAACTTCTTTCCTAAATGAGTCAAATTCTTCCTGAGAGCATTCCTTCTGAAGTTTTTTAAAAATCTCATCAATCTCCAATCCTAATTCATTGATAAATTTGGTATTGATATCTATCAAAATAGACATAAACGTCATGGAGCATGTGTGACAAGCTTCCTCCCAGCGGGTCCTAAAGGCACTGTCATTAACGGGAAAGGAAGGGAAAATTTGAACCCTCAAGCCTCTTGGAATAATATTCTTCAATATATAATTGTCCAACGACATCTTATTCCACCAAATCCGGGTGCGGCGATTTAACAGATTTTTGAACGTTTTTTTCAGTGCAGTCTTTTGTACAGGTTCCTGCGTCTGAGCGTTTCCGTTCGTCAGGGGAAGACACCATCATCATCTGGCATCAATTTCAAAAAAGTGTAAATAGTATAGAAGGGATCAACATCTCTTCCACTACAACCAACCCATCACATGGACACACCCAACCAGGAATGTTCACATTTCCAAACATTAGAGCCTGACACCACTGAAGTGGCATCAATTCCACCAGAATAGAAATAGTATAGTGGAGAACGATATCTCTTTCACTACAGCCAACCCAGCAGATGGAGAGACCCAATCAGAACTCTCCACATTTCCAGAAATTATTTTGCAGACACCACCAAAGTGACATCAACTACAACATAATAGAAATAGAATAATTGGGACCGACATCTCTTCCACTACAGCCAATGCATCACATGGACACCCAACTAGGAGTATTCACATATCCAAAAATTAGGGCCTGACACCACAGAAGTGGCATCAATTTCACAAGAGTATAGATAGTATAATAAGGACCAACACATTCCATTACAGCCTACCCAGCAGATGTAGACCCAATCAGGAGTGTTCAAATTTCAATACATGAGGGTCTGACACAACAGAAGTGGCATAAATATCATGAGAGTAGAAAAAGTGTAATAGGGACTGACACGTCTTCCACTACAGCAAACCAATCTCATGGACACCCAACCAGGGATGATCACATTTAAAAAAAAACAGGGCCTGAAACCTTTGAACTGGCATCAATTTCACCAGAGTAGAAATAGTATAGTGGAGAATAATATCTCTTTCACAACAGCCAACCCAGCACATGGACAACCAACCAAGAGTGTTCACATTTCCAAATATTAAGGAATGACACCACAGAAGTGGCATCAATTTCACAAGAGTAGAAATAGTACAATAGGGACTGATGCATTTTCCACTACATCTTATGTGACAGGGTATGTGACAGAGCAGAAAGAGACACCAGGCCGATAATCAATCCAACAAGATTTATTGGAACAGGGAACTGGGACAACACAAATGAAAGTAATTCTGCAGCATCCGTAATTAGTCCACAATGAGTCCACACAAAGGGAGTAGATCCGGGGGTGCCACCAGCAGATGAGGGCACAACACAGTCCAATGTGGCAGCTATTAGGAGCAGTGCCTAGTAAAAGGTCTATAAACATAAGGATGAATGACCTCGGGGACATCAAAACATCCAACACCGTGGAGACACCATCACGTGTTTCTCAACGCAGTGATCCAGAACACTGCCCCTATCCCTAATGGAAAATATGCAAATGCATGTAGAAAAGCCGCGGATACACCATCACGTCTTTCTCAATGCAAGCAATAAATAGCCAGGTCTTTCACCGGGAAGGAACAACAACGGGAAGGGCAGCATCCAAAAAGGAAAACCACCTATGACAAAACATGGTATCCATCCACAGACAGCTGTTTTGGGGTATTTGCCCCTCATCAGTGTGGAGTAGGAAACTGGCAACTAGGCACTGCTCCTAATAGCCAGTTTCCTACTCCACACTGATGAGGGGCAAATACCCCGAAACAACTGTCTGTGGATGGATACCATGTTTTGGCATAGGTGGTTTTCCTTTTTGGATTCTGCCCTTTCCGTCGTTGTTCCTTCGCGGTGAAAGACCTGGCTACATGCATTTGCATATTTCCCATTAGGGATGGGGGCAGTGTTCTGGATCACTGCGTTGAGAAACACGTGATGGTGTCTCCGCGGTGTTGGATGTTTTGATTTCCCCGAGGTCATTCATCCTTATGTTTATAGTCCTTTTACTAGGCACTGCTCCTCATAGACATGAGTCTATTGTTTTGTGTTCTGGGATCCACCCTTCCATGGGGGAGGGCTCCCCCCAAATGGTTGTTGACTTCAGCCTGATTACATGGCAGTCCAAGGACACAGGCTGAGGGAGGGACACACTGTTACATGCTACCAAGCAAAGGTAGACCCAATCAAGAGTGTTCAAATTTCAAAAAATGATGGCCTGACACCACCTTTCACGAAAGTAGAAATAGTATAATAGGGACCGACACGTCTTCCACTACAGCAACTTATCACATGGAGAATAATACCTCTTTCGCAACAGCCAACCCAGCATATGGACACCCAACCAAGAGTATTTACATTTCCTAAAATTAGTACCTCTGAAGTGGCATCAATTTCACCAGAGTAGACATAGTATTATGGAGAACGATATCTCTTTCACTTAAGTCAATCAAGAAGATGGAGAGACGCAATCAGGGCTGTCCACATTTCCAGAAATTATTGGCTGACACCGGCAAAGTAGCATCAATTTCACCTCAGTAGAAATAGTATCATAGAGACCGACACGTCTTTCACAACAGCCAACCAATCACATGGACACTCAACCAGGAATGATCACAATTTCAAAAACTAGGGCCTGAAAACACTGAAGTGGCATCAATTTCACAAGAGTAGAAACAGTATAATAGTGACCGACATGTCTTCCACTACAACCAACCCAGCAGATGGAGAACAGCCATGACTGTTCACATTTCCACAAATTTGTGTTAAAATCTGCAGCAGCAGCAAAAGCAGGCTTAGAAGCAGGACTAAAGATATTAGAGTGCAGTTACATGAGATTAATGAAGCACACTATAGAATGCAATATTGCCTAGTTTGTACTGTCTGTTATTGGGGTGCAAAAGTTGTTGGAGATCCATGACTTGTTCATCTTGATGAAAGTTAGGCGGTCTACATTGCACTTATACATCAGTACACCACAAGCAGTGTTGAAGACACGTTCTGAGAGAACGCTGGCTGCCGGGCATGATAAAACCTACAAGGCATGTGAAGCGAGCTCTGATCACTCATCCATTTTTGAAGACCAAATTGTAAAAGGGTCCAAACCTTCCCTAATGTTATTGATATTCAATTCTAGATACTCCTGCACCATCCCCTCCATTCCTTCACCATGTGTCATACTTGGACTCTGCTGTGCTGGTGCATGAGCTGGTCTAAAAAAAGTGTCAAGGGACTCACAGAAATTGCTTCTTCCACTTACACTACTGCAGCTTTTGCTTCTGTATTCATTCATGAATTGACGTGCTGGAGGTTGGAAGTCAAGAGCTGCGATGCACACTATGTGCCTCACTGCTGTCTTGGGGAAATCCTCTCTTAACGTTGTGTAGAAAAAGTGTTTCGATACTCCAGCATTTGTGGGTCCTTTTACAGGGTGGGAAGCATCTGGCAAAATTTGGTCTTATAACGTGAATCTAAGAGAGTGGCAACCCAGTCCATGCTGTGTTGGTGGCTGGGTAACAAAGAGGCTTGTTTCCTCCGTCCCCTCCTGCCAACCCCGAACAACAGAGAGGAGTGGATTATTCTCTTCATTTCCTGACAGATGCTCACCCATCACCTCTTCCTCATCCATTTTTTCCTCGGCTCTTGCACCTTCACTAACAGTTTGTCTGTTATCAACAGCCCCCCTCGATCACAGTAATCCACATTCCCTTGGCACCTGCCTGAGTAATGAAAGTCTGGAACTTTGAGATAAATGGTATCCCTTCTGTATTCTCGTCTTCCTCTGGGATCACCACCTCCTCCCACAGGCTTTTCAAAGTCTGCTCCAGCATATAGATGACTAGAATAGTGATGCTGTTGATGGCGTCTTCAGCACTAACCATCTTAGTAGCCATTTTTAAACTGTGAGGAAGGGTGCAGAGGTCCTTAATCTGTGCCCAGTCTGTAATCTTAATATGGCCGCGTCGGCTGAGGCTATACTACATGGCATACTGCATCAGGGCTCGTTGCTGCTGCCACAGTTGCTGCAAAATGTGCAGGGTGGATTTCCACCATATTGGCACATAGTATATCAACTTGTTAACAAACATGGACAAAGACCTCTGTATCGATGCAATTCGATGACCTGAGGGGTGCAAACGGCGGAAGTGAGCACACAGCTTCTGTGCTTTAGCAACAGCTCACCCAGGCCAGGATAGTGGCGAAGAAAATGCTGTACCACCAGGTGGAAGACATGAGCCATGGAAGGCACATGTGTGAGCTTTCCTTGCCATAGGGCCACCACCAGGTTCGCACCGTTATCGGCCACGGCCTTCCCTGGATGCAGGTTCAGCAGAGACAGCAATTGCTCAAACTCAGCCTGGAAAGCTGTCCATAACTTTTAAGCTGTTTGACTGCGATATCCAAAGAATATTAACACTGCCTGATTGCGGTGTGCCCTGGCTGTGCAGTACGGAGGTGGTGGGGATTTGCTGTGCACTGTTGGAACGCGTTTCTCATTAAGTTGAGAGGTTGAGGGCACACATGGAGGCCCTAGAGGAGGAGGCAGAAGCAGTGGAGGAAGTGTGAAAGATAGAGGTTTGTCCTGCATGCCTTGGGGATTCCAAGGCTTGTGGATCAGCGCCTGCCCCACAGCCACCAGAGTCACCCAGTGCCCAGTCAGAGAGAGATAATGACCTTGGCCATGCTTACTGGTCCAATTGTCTGTAGTGAAATGCACCTTGGCAGACATAGTTTTAATCAAGGACTGGGTGATGTTGTCTGTGACATGCTGATGTAGCGCAGGCACAGCTTTCTTAGAAAAGTAATGGTGACTGTGCAACTGGTACTGGGGGACTGCGATGACCATCAAGTTTCAGAAACCATCTGTGTCTACCAAGCAGAAAGGCAGCATTTCATTTGCCAACAGATTGGAGATGGTGGAGTTCAACCTCTTAGCTTTGTGATGCATAGACGGAAACAATCTTTTACGTGACCACAACTGTTGGACCATTGGGTGGCTGCAGTGCTGAGAGAGGGCAGAGTTCAGTGAACCAGACAAACTGCTGGACCGTAAGTGAGGTGCAGGCGGAGATGTTACGGTGGGTTGAGAAAGTTGTGATGTGCTCGTTCTCTGAGATTGGTCAAAAACAGCAGGCCTGTTGGTTGACAGGGTCTCTCAGTCGGAGTGACTGGAGTGGGTAAAGAACCCATGGTTCTGCGTTTGGAGGCCTGCGTCACAATATTTTGAATGGTAACAGAGGAGGAGGAAAAAGTAGTAGTTGCAATTGTTGGGGCAGCTAATGGTTGTTGATTTCCGTTGGTCCGCAATTTAGTGCATTGGGATTCCCATAGTAACACATGTTGATTGCGCATGTGAAAGTTTATTCACGTAGTAGCCAAATTATTTTACTTCTTCCCTCTACTCAGTTTTTTTTTCAAAGTTGACAGATTACATAATTGGCTCATCCTTTGCGGTGACAAAAAAAGGCCCAGGCTAGGCAACCCTTTCCACCCCCGCGAGCTGCAGACCCACGAACACTGCTGGTCACAGCCTCAGTTGTGGCTGAAGATGCATTGCTCATTGTGGCTGCATCACTATGTGTCAGCGACACCACGTAACCTACTCATCTTCCTCCTCAAATGACCTACTCAGATGTGTACCTCTGTGTTCACGCAAACTGGGATCTACCACCTCATCATCATTGTCCTCGAGGTTATCAAATTTCTCATCCTTAGAGTAGCCCTCCTCCTCTTCATGCCCTGACAGCACAGTACAGTCTGCATGAGCCTCAGACATCTTAGTCTCATCAGGATCATCTCCCCCATGGGGTTATAATATGGTCTCGAGGGTCTGGATGCTGCTCGTACCCTACTTCATCCTGCCCCAGATCCAATCTAATAAATTTTGAGCATCGATGCAGATTTCTTCTTCCTGACTCTCTGAAGCTTTTGACAACACTTCTGATGTCATAGAATGTGTGAACAGCTCGTTAGACTCACCCAGCTATGGCTCCCTACAGTCGGTTGGGTGGTTGGAGAGTTGTGAAGCAATGGTAATTTAGGTGCCATCTCTATGGTTTGTACTGGGTGTGATGTTGAGGTGGAGGAAGAGGAGGAGAGGCCACTTGAAACTGTGCTTGTCATCCACGTGAGCACATGCTCTTTCTGGGGCTCATCAACAAGGAGTAGCACTGTGTGTCTGCCAAAGAAAGGTAGTGGAGTACCCCGTCCAGTAACAAAAGTTGTCAGTTGTCTTTGCATAGGACGTGACGTTGTTGGTTCACTGGTGCTTTCACAAACATTACCAGATACCCCACGTACACCTTGAAAGCCAAGACAAATGCCCCTTCCATCACAACCTCACTTTATCCCAGTCATATTGCTCAGATAGTGTGGTAGGAGCACAGTATTAGCAAAAAAAGATTAGATTTTAAACTCTGCAGTAAATGACAGGGTGAAATATGGCATGAAGAATTGCGTTAGTCTCAGATGAAAGAATTATTTTAGTGTGGATGAGGCCTGTATGACAAAGAAGATATGCTCCAATCAAATTTAAATTTAGATCTCCCAACTGTATGATGTTAGCAACACAACACATTTTTGGGCCTGTGGATGAGGTCTCTATAGCATAGACTAGATGCTACAGACAATTTGAAAGTGAGTTGTCCCCTACTGTATGACGTTAGTAACACAAATATTTTTGGTGCTGTGGCTGACGCCTCTGTAACATAGACTAGATGCTACAAACAATTTGAAAGTGAGATGTCCCTTACTATATGATATTAGTAACAGAAAATTTTTTGGGGGGCCTGTGGTTGAGGCCTCTATAACATAGAATAGATGCTACAAAGAAATTGAAAGTGAAACGCCTCTTACTGTGTGACATTAGTAACAGAAGAATTTTTTGTGGTCTGTGGATGAGGCCTCTAAAACACAGATTAGATGCTTGGAATAATTCGAAAGTGAGATGTTCCCTACTGTATGATATTAGAAATACAAGAAATATTTTTGGGCCTGTGGATGAGGCCTCTGAAAAATAGACTAGATGCTATAAATAATTTGAGAGTGAGATGCCCCTTATTGTTTGACATGAGTAACAAAATAATTTTTGGAGGGCCTGTGGATGAGACCTGTATAACTCAGACTAGATGCTGCAAGCAATTTCAAAGTGAGATGTCTCCTACTGTACAACATTAGTAACTGAAGACATTTTTATTTAGTGTGGGTGACGCCTGTATAACCTAAAAGATATGCTCCAATCAATTTCAAAATCCGATTTAGCCTGCTGTTTCACATTTGTAAAACAAAATTTGTTTTTAATGTGCAACAGCTCTGGACACACAATTTCACCATCACAAAATTACAACATGAGTTATGGGGTCTGTATCACGTTTAGCAACAGAAAAAGAAATATTTTTAACGTGTGTGAGGTCTATAGACTGCTTTATATCACCGCCACAAAATTAAAACGTGGGATACAGTGGGCTGTCTCACATTTACAAACAAAAAAAATATTATTTTTTTTAATGTGCATGAGCTATGTGCCCTGTAGAATTTCACCGCCACTTAATAACAAGGTGAGATATGGCATGGTGAATCACAGTAACAACTGCCCCCAAAATATATTTTTTCATGCACAACAGTTTAAACCACCGAACAATGTCACCACACCACGAAATGACAAGGTAGCTAGTGAAAAATGAAGATTTAGGATGGTATACTCATACATGGAGCACAATTGAAGCAGTGCACAACACAATTGTATTAAATGTGCCCTGCTTTCTTTATTTGTGGACCTCAGTAATGGCAAAAAAAGAAATGCTAGAAGGATGATTTCACAGCCACACAGGACACTGCCTAGCTAAATTATCTGACTAAGAAACTACCGCCTACCTAAAATCTAACTGTTAACACTGCCAGCATCAGCAGAGATGAGCGAATATTTCAATGTTTGGTTCGGATTACATTAGCTGAATTTTCAATATTTGCCGATTAATTCGTCTAATTTATTACGGATCTGCAACTCATGACTAGGGTAGAAGGGGGAAAAACTGACCTTGTACTAAGACTAGGTAGAAACTTTGGGGCTTTATCCCTAGAAACAGAGACATCTAAAGAAATTCGCTTGAACTATCTGTACGGAATACAGTGGACCTGCACCTATCGTGTTTTTTTTTTTTTTTTTTGCAGAATATGGGACCTTTTCAATTCTAATGAGAGGTTATAACAACAATTATCTAAACCTATATAAAAGGGAAGAAAGACTAAAGAGTTCCATCATATGTGTACTGTCAAATGTGCCTTATACATGGGTTCCCATATATAGGTTTCCAATTTATAGGTATGCCGGGGGGGTTTGAATTTTTGGCACGACTCTTGGTGCCATTTATATTTAGATCAAATGAATATTAGACTCCACACACCAAAAAATACACAAAAATGAGTAATGCGTAGGCGTGAAATAGTCATATACCGTTTTGTGACCCAATACGCATGGTGTCTACAGTTACAGCCTGGGCTTGTAACAAGTCTATAAAAGACCTTCTGTCAAATGTGCCCAAATTAAGGGAATAGGTGTAAAGAGGCACTATGAATTGCAGAGCATTTAGAATCATCCTTATACAGGCCAAATAGGTACTCAACGGTATAACATGCAATGCGCAGGCGCAAAATTACATCTAGCGCATTTTAAAGCGCAAACTCCGGGTGCCATTTATACCTAGGCCAAATGGATATTATACTCTAAAAATAAGCAATGCGCAGGCGCAAAATATACATATTCCGTATTGTGACAAAGTATGTATGGTGGTCAGATGTATTGAGTTCCTTGTCTGTAGTTACAGTCTGGGCTCATAGTCTTATAAGTTTGCAAAATATCAAGATGCTTTGCCAAATGTCCCCAAATTAAAGGAAGATGTGTAAAGAGGCTGTAGTGTTTGCACAGAGCACTTAGAGTTACCTTTATACAAGTGGAATAGGTATTTTATGGTACAATTTGCAATGCGCAGACGCAAAACAAACATATGATATGACCAGAATTTGCGTACTCAATGCGCAAGCGCATACTAACAAGGACTTGATCTCCCTATGCGCAAGCGCATACAAACCAGGTAAATGGAAAACATATAACATGCGCAGGCGCATTGCAGGACACGACCCCAGCATTCCATTTCCGGGTCACGGCCAGATCCGCTGGTGGCACCAGCTTAAACCGCTTCTCGCAGCTGCTTAATTGGTAATGCAATTTAGACATCTTAAATATACAGGATTCCTCACACTTGATACACTCACCTTGAGAAAGACACCGTGTGTGTCGGAATGCGTGGGTATTATACTCCTCCACATCCTGGCTGCACCGCTGCTTATGGGACCAGGGGGCGACACTAGTGGACCGGTTAGGATGAAGTATTCAGCACTTTTTTGCATTGGTTTCTGATTTGCAAATCCTGTTTGGTCACATGTACTAATGATATACAATGCCATTTCCTTTGGCATGGGCATCTTTGTAAACCAAGTTTTAGGACGTCCATTACCCACATTCTGTGTGCACTCTTATTATATATTTTGTTGGTACTGTTGCCATTTTCATGAGCATTCCATACTGTTTGTAACTTATTGTCTATGATCGTTCTTTATATGTGGGTTTGCAGTATATATTATCCATATTATCCACAATATCACCACCTTAGGGGTTCCATTTAATGGAATTTATTCTTATATAATGGTACATGCAGCAGCTGTATTATTCAATCATTTTGGTGCAAATACGTCTTAAGCCAGGCAATATATTTGTATATTTGTATACTTTGAATGAACATTATATCATGGAACATTATAGTTAAAACTAGCTATTGAACCCGTTCTACGCCCAGGTGGCGAGCATTTACATTGGTATATGGTCTCCATCCTGGTATGTGCTGCTCCATCCTGCGTCCCCATCCTGTCATGTGCTGCTCCATCCTGCGTCCCCATCCTGTCTTGTGCTGCTCCCATCCTGCGCCCCCGTTCTGTCATGTGCTGCCCTATTCTGTCATGTGCTGCTCCCATCCTGCACCCCCGTTCTGTCATGTGCTGCCCTATTCTGTCATGTGCTGCTCCCATCCTGCACCCCCGTTCTGTCATGTGCTGCCCTATTCTGTCATGTGCTGCTCCCATCCTGCGCCCCCGTTCTGTCATGTGCTGCTCCCATCCTGCGCCACCGTTCTTTAATTTGCTGCTCCCATCCATATGCCCCATACGCTGCTCCATAAAGGTTTATGGCCCCCATAAAATGCTCCATAGTATATGCCCCGTACACTGCTCCATAAAGGTTGATGGCCCCCATAAGATGCTCCATAGTATATGCCCCCATACACTGCTCCATAAAGGTTTATGGCCCCCATAAGATGCTCCATAGAATATGCCCCGTACACTGCTCCATAAAGGTTTATGGCCCCCATAAGATGCTCCATAGTATATGCCCCCGTACACTGCTCCATAAAGGTTTATGGCCCCCATAAGATGCTCCATAGTGTATGCCCGTATGCTGTTGCATAAAGGTTTATAACCCCCATAAGATGCTCCATGGTATATGCCCCCATACACTGCTCCATTATGGTTTATGGCCCCCATAATATGCTCCATAGTATATGCCCTGTACACTGCTCCATTATGGTTTATGGCCCCCATAAGATGCTCCATAGTGTATGCCCCGTATGCTGTTCCATAAAGGTTTATGGCCCCCATAAGATGCTCCATGGTATATGCCCCCGTACACTGCTCCATTATGGTTTATGACCCCATAAGATGCTCCATTGTATATGCCCCCGTGCACTGCTCCATTATGGTTTATGGCCCCCATAAGATGCTCCATAGTGCATGCCCCGTACGCTGTTCCATAAAGGTTTATGGCCCCATAAGATGCTCCATGGTATATGCCCCCGTACACTGCTCCATTATGGTTTATGGCCCCCATAAGATGCTCCATAGTGTATGCCCCGTACGCTGTTCCATAAAGGTTTATGGCCCCCATAAGATGCTCCATGGTATATGCCCCCGTACACTGCTCCATTATGGTTTATGACCCCATAAGATGCTCCATTGTATATGCCCCCGTACACTGCTCCATTATGGTTTATGGCCCCCATAAGATGCTCCATAGTGTATGCCCCGTACGCTGTTCCATAAAGGTTTATGGCCCCCATAAGATGCTCCATGGTATATGCCCCCGTACACTACTCCATTATGGTTTATGGCCCCCATAAGATGCTCCATAGTATATGCCCCATACACTGCTCCATTATGGTTTATGGCCCCCATAAGATGCTCCAGAGTGTATGCCCCGTATGCTGTTCCATAAAGGTTTATGGCCCCCATAAGATGCTCCATGGTATATGCCCCCGTACACTGTTCCATTATGGTTTATGACCCCATAAGATGCTCCATTGTATATGCCCCTGTACACTGCTCCATTATGGTTTATGGCCCCCATAAGATGCTCCATGGTATATGCCCCGTACACTGCTCCATTATGGTTTATGGCCCCATAAGATGCTTCATTGTATATGCCCTGTATGCTGCCGCAATATATAAAAAAAAATACCATACTCACCTATGGTCGCTGGGCACCGAGTGCTGGGGGGCCTGAGCAGGCGGGGACACCGGCGCGCTGTGGGGGTCAGGTGCCGGTATCGCCGCCAGCTCAGGCCCCCCAGCACTTGCTATATTCAGCTGGCCCCGTTCCACCGCTACGCGCCACCATCTTCCCGGTCCTCTGGCTGTGACTGGTCAGACAGAGGGCGGCGCCGGCGCGCATTAAACGCGTCATCGCGCCCTCTGAACTGAAGGTCACAGGCCGAGGACCGGGAAGACGGCGGCGCGCAGCGGTGGAACGGGGCCAGGTGAATATAGCTTATACTCACCCTCCTGGCGGTCCCTGCTTCTCTGTTGGAGATCACGGTGTGCATTCAGTGTTTACGCATACCGCGATCTCCTGGGAGCGTCACTCTGTGAGGCCCAGACTGCGCCGGCGCTTGCGCTTGCGCAGTCTATAAAGGCTTCAGACAGAGTGACGCTCCCAGCGTTATATTATAGATGTACTCCACTTTGTGGAATGGTTTTTAAATGTTTTTAACTGTGTGTAGTATTTTGTGTGTGGAAATAAACTTTTGTACTTTTTTCCTTAAATTTTTGTGGTGTTCCAACCTTTATTTGCATGTACCTTTTTTCTTTCAAATTCTAAGCATATGTCTTACATGCTTGGTAGTGAACTCACGGTATTTACCTGATATTATATGATGGTGCCCACTTAAAAAATCCTCATTTAAAGACTAAGTAGAAACACTACGATGGAGTGGGCGACCTATTCCTTGTGAATAGACCCACTGACATTTCCTAGGCTAAACTCAAACAAAGACCTACAGGTAGGAGGGAAGGGTATCCACGAACGATCTAGGGATGGGGAACAAAAACAGGTAACCTCCTAGTAGGAAAATAGAGGAAGCTGCAGAAACTAACAGAAAACCTAAAACAAAACTGGCAGAACTAGAGATCCCAGAACTGCACTATATAATACACAGAAAGCTAACAAGGCACCAAGCCAGAACATTAGCGGATTATCACTCTTGTCCAGCAAGGACAGGGAGGCAGGTGCTGAGTAATAAAGGGTAATACAATCACCTGACCTCGGACAAACTCAACACCAGAGGAAAAAGATCAGCAGCCTGAAAACCACAACAAGATGGCAGATGATCAAAACAAAATAGATTCTGAGAGAATAGTCATTGAACATAACCAAATGCCATTACAGTCAATGGGAGGCAAAAACAAACACATGCACAACACCTTATGAAGGCCCCAAATGCAGCATGACACTGCAGCAATCAGCCAGGCATGAGGTATTGGGGTCTGGAACTGCATTTACAGATTTCAATTTAACGTTACTGTAAGACAAGGTGGGTGAAGGATCGGTGTAGACCTCCTGTGCTGGGAACCCTGATACCACATGCAACACCTCTACCTGCTTTCATGCTGAGCCACACTCAGGTGGCCAAATATCAGTTTTGTAGATTACCATTGTCAGAAAACTTTAAGAATTTTAACACGGGTACTCGAGTCCAAGAAGGTGGAGGCCTGACGGTCATGGATGGCTACTGCTGCAGGTAACATGCATGAAGGAGACCAAACCAGGAGTCTACACATTTACAAAACTAAAGGCCCTGTCACACATAGCGAGATCGCTAGCGAGATCGCTGCTGAGTCACAAGTTTTGTGATGCAACAGCGATCTCAGTAGCGATCTCGCTATGTGTGACACGTACCAGCGATCAGGCCCCTGCTGTGAGATCGCTGGTCGTGTCGGAATGGCCTGGGCCATTTTTTGATCGTTGAGGTCCCGCTGACATCGCTGAATCGGCTTGTGTGACGCCGATTCAGCGATGTCTTCGCTGGTAACCAGGGTAAACATCGGGTAACTAAGCGCAGGGCCGCGCTTAGTAACCCGATGTTTACCCTGGTTACCATCCTAAAAGTAAAAAAACAAACGCTACATACTTACCTATCGCTGTCTGTCCTCGGCGCTCTGCTTCTCTGGTCTGGCTGTGAGCGCCGGTCAGCCGGAAAGCAGAGCGGTGACGTCACCTCTCTGCTTTCCGGCTGCCTGCCGCTCACAGCCAGACCAGAGAAGCAGAGCGCCGAGGACAGAGCGATAGGTAAGTATGTAGCGTTTGTTTTTTTTTTACTTTAACGATGGTAACCAGGGTAAACATCGGGTTACTAAGCGCGGCCCTGCGCTTAGTTACCCGATGTTTACCCTGGTTACCGGGGACCTCGGGATCGTTGGTCGCTGGAGAGCTGTCTGTGTGACAGCTCTCCAGCGACCAAACAGCGACGCTGCAGCGATCCGGATCGTTGTCGGTATCGCTGCAGCGTCGCTATGTGTGACGGGGCCTTTAGTGGCAGACACCAACAAAGTGGCATCAATTGCAGTACAGTTTAATTAGTATAGCGGGGACCACCACCAGTTCCACTACAGCCAACCCAGTAGATGGAGACTGTAACCTGCTGTGGTGGAATCACTGTTCAGTATCCCCCTGAAAGCCTGGTAGGGGCATAACTAGGTGGCCTACCAAAATCCCCACTCGGACAAGTGGCAGCAGGTGAAAACTGTGACCCAAGGAGCTACAAAGAGGTGGCACCAGGTGCTACTCCATGGCTGACCTACAGAATGTTGCAGCAAACCCCCTACAGCTGGTAAGCTGCTTTAAAAATGCAGGCAGGCACTGTAGGGATATTGCAACCATGGGTGAAGATGAGGTTGGCTGAGGAACAGAAAAGCATTGGCAGGTGCAGGCTGGACAGGGTGTTTGACAGATGGGTGCTGGCAAGTGCGATCTGGATCGGCTGATGGACAGAAGAGCACAGACAGGTATGAGAAGATGTGCACAGACAGACAAGAGCAGATGGGTACAGGGAAGTCAAGCAGACAGGCGGACCTGGGGAACCTGACAACTAGCAAGCATGCAAGGCAAACTAACAGTGTAGCTCAGGCACCTCCATATTGGAGGAGAAGCCTTAAATAGAAGGTGTCGCCCAGCTATAGGTTGGGAATACCTGAGGTTGATGCATGTGTGTGCGCCCTCTAATCATAGTCCCCGGTCCTAGAACTGGACCTTGGTGGACATCAGCACATAGTGAGCGAGATGAGGAGGTTTTATGTTAGTGGGAGACACTGAATGTCCTGTCTGTTAGATACAAGGAGATCCAACAAAGAGTCAAGTCTGTAATATCAACAGATCAGAAAGTCTGTAGTAAGAGGGAATGGTCCACTGTGTCAAAGACAGATACCAGGTCCAGGAGAAGGAGGAGGACAAACTCGCGTTGCTTTCATTTGGCGGTTATAGGTTGTTGGTGACTTTAGTCAGGGCACTTTCAGTGAAATGGTGCAGTTCAAAATGGATATGTTGTTCCAGTAGTTTGGTGGCATAGGGGAGAAATGATATAGGTGATAGGCAGACTCAGAGGATGGGTCAAGGGTGGGCTTTTTGAGGATGGGTGTGATCGAGGTATGTTTCAACCAGTTGTTAGTGACAGATTGAAGTGGTGGGTTATGTGATACGATACACTTTATTGATCCTGAGGGAAATTATGGGTATTCTTGTGGTGAAGACTGTGTTAAAATTTGGAATGAAGTGGGGCGTTATTGTGTCAAGTTCACAGGTGGTGAGGCAAAGTATTCAGCTGAGATGAGAGGAGAGGGAAGGGGAACTGGTGGACGCAGGAAAAAATTGAAAGTACTTAATAGCTGTTTAGGGTTTTGATACAGGTATGATATAAAGGATGAGAACTCGGTTTGTTTTGCTGCAGTCATAATTTGCACAGCATTTTTACAACTTCTGTTACTGGATGGGCAAATCCGCTCCCTTTCTTTGACAGCTGTACAACAGTATGCTTTGTAGATGAGGGTCAGAAAGAATATGTTGTCCAGTGGATGGCAAGCTCTGCATCAAGTGACCTCTGCTCCTCTTCCTCCACCTTAATATCTCACACAGTACAGTCCTCAGTGGTGTCACCCCATTTAACCTTCTTTTCCCCCACAACATAACTCTCCAAGCGCCCAACTGACTGTTGGGAACCACAGATGTCTGCAGATCTCTTCACACATTGTATGCCACTGGCATAGGAAGTGTACTTTAAAGATTCACAGAGACAAGAGGAGGAAATCATCTGAACCGATGGCCAAAATGTTTCTCACTTTGAACCATGGCCAGACGAAGATTTGTCTGAGCATAAGCCAAACCCTCGTCAACAGATGTTAACCCCATTGGGTGAAGGTGATCCATTTGTGAAGAGACACAGATATTTGAGGCTCCCGCGGACTGTACTGTGCTGACAAGGCAGGAAGAGGAGGAGGGTGACTCTCATGGTGAGGATTGGGAGAACAGAGAGGATGATGATGAGGTAGTAGATCACACATGGTGTAAACCAAGAGGCATGCAGCTGAATAGCTCAGCAGAGGAGAAGGAGTAGGAAGATAAAGAGGTTACGTAGACACAGAGTTATGCAACAAAGACAACCAATGCATCCTGAGGCCTAACTCTGGCAGTGGACAGCAGCATTCGAGGTTCTGCAGTTGGCAATCTTGGGCCTTTTTTTCAGACCGGCAAAAATCTAAAAAAAATGTTAGCTGTCAAATTTTTTTTAAAAGACCTAGTAGAGTAGAAAACTTAAATAATTTCAGTACTACATGCATGAACTGGCACATGCATGATCAACATATGTTAATCTGGGAATATCATTGTGCTAAAATGCAGACTAGTGGGTCTCAACAACTACCATCCACCCCATCAACCACATATTTTGATTCTTCCTCCTCCTTCACTGTGGTAAGTGTTGTCACACTGGCCTAAGAACCTCCAATTGTTTACCCCCTACAGTTGGGGTGATTGAGAGACTGTCAGCTGATACGGAATTAGAAATGCCTGCTGTTTTTGACTGATCTTACATACAAAGCACACCCCTTCTTTCGCAATTCACAGTAAAATCGCCGCTTGCATCTCTCTCACATCTCTCTCTTTCAAAGGAGATGGTGCATAAAAAACAGACAGCACTCACAATGGTGCAAGTGCTGTGCATTTTTTTCTCGCATCCATTGACATGAATTTGCAATTCTTGTCCGAGATACGCAGCAAATCACAGCATGCTGCGATTTTTTTCTCAGTCCGATTTCAGCTGAGAAAAAATCACAGATGAGATGTAACTCATTGAATAACATTGGTCAGAGTCCGTTTTTCTAGCAAATGATTATGAGCCCTATAAGGTATGCTATACATTTGAAACTCTTATCCAAGATATTAAAGGGAACCTATCTGCAGGATTATGCACAATAACTTACATACACTGTCAGGTCGGTGCCGTTATACTGTTTAAAATGATCCCTCAGTGACCTGCCACATAGTTAACATAATGAATATTGTATTTAACTAGGAGGAATTTTTTTCTTCTATAGCAAGATGGTGGCACCGGCGGCGGCAGTTATCAGATCTCCTCAATATACACCGATAGCTACTACTGCACAGGTGCGGTGGGCCCCATTTTTAACCCCTTAGTGACGGAGCCAAATTTTTGAAATCTGACCAGAGTCACTTTATGTGATAATAACTCTGCAACGCTTCAACAAATCCCAGTGATTTTGAGATCGTTTTTTCGTGACACATTATACTTTCTGATAATGGTAAATTTAGGTCAATATGTTTTGTGTTTATTTATAAAAATATCAAAAATTTGAGAAAAATGAAAAAAAATTAGCAATTTTCAAACTTTGAATGATTATCCCTTTAATCCAGATGGTCATACCACAGCACACCATTAATAAATAACATTTCCCACATGTCTGCTTTACATCAGCATTATTTGTAAAATGTTATTTTATTTTGTCAGCATTTTAGGAGGATTAAAAATGTAGCAGCAATTTTTCATTTTTTCAAGGAAATTTACTAAATTTATTTTTTTAGGGACTTATCCATGTTTGAAGTGACTTTAGGGGTCTCATATATTGGGAAACCCCCAAACGTGATACCATTTTAAAAACAGCACCCCCTGACATATTGAAAACTGCTGTCAGGTAGTTTATTAACCCTTCAGGTGATTTACAGGAATTAATGCAAAGTGGCATGACAGAAAGGAAAATGTGTATTTTTACCACCTAAATGTCTCTAACTTCTGAACAGATTACTACAGCCGGCAGACTCTAAGGCCACTATATGGTCATGAATTGCCATGGCAAACATCAGGACCACACAATCATGATCTGAGGGCACCAATTTGGTTAAAGAGGAAGCCCCCACACTCTGTTATCCATTTATAATGATGTAGTCACTATTGACAGCAGCATCTAATGGGTTAAACAGAGTTGGACGGTGCAAACACTGATCATGGCTGATGCAGAAAGTTGTCAGCTATAGTGTACAGCCGACAGCAGCTGGATTGTCACCTGTATGGGGAGGCTATTCTCTTATCTCTCAGGTCAGTTAAAAGACGTATTTGCGGTCATTAAGGGGTTAAATGGACTTTTTTAATATCAGGATAACTTCAAACATATAATATTCATTATGTTAACTAGGGAGCAGGTCACTGAGGGATCAGTGACCTGTCAGCAGTCATCATTATGAGTAGCTAATCTGAGCACCACATGAAGACCCCCCTACAGGCCCAACCCTGAGCACAAGCATATTATTAACTCAAAATTTAAAATAAAGATCAAACAACAAATACAAGACAGATTTCATTAACCATGGTATAATTTTAACGGCACCAGTATAACGGCACCAACCTGACACTGTCCGTAGGTTACTGTGCACATTCCTGCTGACAGGTTCCCTTTAACCCCTTTGTGACATGCGTTGTACTAGTACTGCTCTGTGGAAGGTGCGTTCATGCAAATGGAAGTACTAGTACTTCGACACGATAGCACAGCCTCACACTGAGCGCCGCGGCGATCGCATGCTGGTGTCAGCTGTATGCAACAGCTAAAACCCCGCAGGAACTCCCATGATCGGTGCTAGATTTAACCCCTCTGATGCTATTGTCAGTAGTGACAGTGACATAGAGGGGCATCGCACAGAGAGGGGACTCCCTGCACGCTTCCACCAGGACAAAGCAATAAGATTGAGTTGTCCTGATGGTCTCCATGGAGACCCCCAGCTCCAAGATGTCCACAGGGTCCTTTTGTGTCCAACAGGGAAGGTGGCTTGTGAGTGCTTGTTGGGAGCAGGTGCTGGCATGCCTCCTTCCCTGCCTGTCAGATCACTGATCAGATATTGTTCAGTGCAGAGCATTAGATCAGCGATCTGATATAATACAGTGATGTCCCATCTTGGAAAAAAAAGTGTAAAAATATTTTTTTTTAAATCCCTAAATGAAGAAAAATAAATAAATATTTTTCCAATAAATACATATATTTATATATATATATAAAAAAACAATAAAAGTATACATGTTTTGTATTGCCACATCTGTAATGACCCACTCTATAAAACTGTCTCACTGGTTATCCCCTTCAGTGAACATCGTAAAAAAAAAAAATAAAAAATAAGGCAAGAAACAATGCTTTATCATCATACCACCAACAAAAAGTGCAGTCAAACGCGATAAAAAATACGGATGGAAATAAAAATAGTACTGCTGAAAACAACATTTTGTCTCTTAAAAAACAAGCTGCCATACAGCACTATCAGCAGAAAAATAAAAATTTATAGTGCTCAGAATAAAGTGATGCAAAAATAATTATTTTTTCTATAGAATAGTTTTTATTGTGTTAAAGCACCAAAACATAAAAAAAGATATGAATGAGGTATTGCTGTAATCGCAAAGACCTGAAGAATAAAGTAGTAACATAGTAACATAGTAACATAGTTAGTAAGGCCGAAAAAAGACATTTGTCCATCCAGTTCAGCCTATATTCCATCATAATAAATCTCCAGATCTACGTCCTTCTACAGAACCTAATAATTGTATGATAGTCTTGCCAATTTTACAACATGCAGAACTATAAAAAACAAACAAAAAGCAATTCCTGAATTGCTGATTTTTATTCACTCTGTCTCAAAAAAATCAGAATAGAAAGCGATCAAAAAATGTCATCTGCCCGAAAATGGCACCAATAAAAAAGTCAGCTTGTCCCACAAAAATCATGCCATCACATGACTTTGTCAGCTGAAATATTTTAAAATTATAACTCACAAAATATGGTGATGCAAAAACTAGTTTTTGTAATTAAAAGCGTCTGATGTGTGACATCAGCCAAATATAAAAACCCGATATAAATCTGGTATCACTGTTATCACACCAACCCGAAGAATAAAGTCACCTAAGTAATAAAACTAATTTTTCACATGCCGTTGAGTTTTTCATTCTGTCTCCTAAAGATTGCAGTAAGACTTGGCGCACAATGATCCTGCGCTCTGCGCTGATTGCTTACACTGGTTGTTTCCGTGTAAATCTCTGAAATACGTAATTCAGACAGAAGCCCCGGCAGAAAATTCACTATAATAAAGCAGATGGAGGCACTGTGGATGCCATAGGACCTCTGATCCAGCGGTGTACATCTTTTTAGGATTGCATAAAAGTGCCGTCGGCCACAGTTTTCTGCACTTCTGAAAAGGACAGACGGAGACAAGAGTAAAGGTACCTTCACACTAAACGATATCGCTAGCAATCCGTGACGTTGCAGCATCCTGGCTAGCGATATCGTTTAGTTTGACACGCAGCAGCGATCAGAATCCTGCTGTGATGTCGTTGGTCGGGGCTAGAGGGCCAGAACTTTCTTTGGTCGCTGGCTCTCCCGCTGACATCGCTGAATCGGCGTGTGTGACACCGATTCAGCGATGTCTTCGCTGGTAACCAGGGTAAACATCGGGTTTCTAAGCGCAGGGCCGCGCTTAGTAACCCGATGTTTACCCTGGTTACCATCCTAAAAGTAAAAAAAACAAACGCTACATACTTACCTACCGCTGTCTGTCCCCGGCGCTGGGCTTCTCTGCTCTGGCTGTGAGCACAGCGGCCGGAAAGCAGAGCGGTGACGTGACGTCCAGCGACCAAACAGCGACGCTGCAGCGATCCAGATCGTTGTCTGGATCGCTGCAGCGTCGTTTAGTGTGAAGGTACTTTAACTCTGCTGCCTCATTACAGTGAATGGATCCCTCGGGGGTTTCATCTGTCATGTCACTCAGAGATATAGATGTAAACCCCAAAGTAAGTGCTCAGTGTAGAGTACCAGTTAAATGTGATCCCAAACATTATGTAAAAATTTCCCAACAAAAGCTTCAACTCAATCCTCAAAAAAAGCAAGTACCCACACAGATCTGTCATCTGTTAACAGAACTATAGTGGGCCTCCACGTTACTGGTAGTGCAAAGGCTCTGGAAAAGTGAAATGGCTACTCTCTCCCCAAAAGAAATTCAGCAAATTCTCTGCTCCCAAATTCAAATGCCCCCTTCCCTTCTTAACCACAGTGTGCCTAAACAACATTTAGCGCCCACATGTTTGGCATTTCTGTAGTTATGAAAGCCCGCCTAATTTGCAGGTACATGTCTCCAGAAGCATGAGCTAGGCATAATGTACTGGTGACTGCAACGTGCTAGTCACTAAAACGGCAGTTTGCAATTTTCACTCCACAACATCCACTGCTGCCTGTTTCTGGAGAACACCAATGGAGTCAAAATCATCAATACATCTGTAGATAAATTCCAAGGGGTTATCATTTCCAAAATGGGGTCCCTTATGGGGGGTTCTGCTGTTCTGGCATCTCAGGGCTCTGTCAATTTAAAATGGCACCCTCAAACATTGTAATATGGTGCTACTTCCCTTCTAAGCTTATCACTGTGACTCCAAAGTAGTTTTTGACCACATATGGGGTTTCGGTAAACTCAGGAGAAATTGCACAACAAACTTTGGGGTCCATTTTCTCCTTTTGCCCTTATGAAAATACAAAATTTGTAGCTGCAAAATTTTTTATGGGAAAAATGTGTTTTTTTTATTTTCACGACTTAATGTTATAAACTTTTGTGAAGATCCTGGGGGTTCAGGGTGCTCAATACACATCTAGATAACATCCCAAATGGGTCTAGTTTCTAAAATGGTGTCATTTGCTGGGGGTTTCCATTGTTTAGGTATATCAGGGCCTCTTCAAACTCGACATGGTGTCTGCTAATTATTCCAGCAAATTTTGCATTTAAAAAGTCAAATGGCGCTACTTTCCTTCCAAGCCCTTCCATACTCCCAGACAGTAAAATTTCCCCACATATGGGGTATCAGTGTACTCAGGAGAAATTTGTGCAACAAATGGTATGGAGCAATTTCTCTTGTTATTCTTATGAAAATGCAAAATTTGGAGCTAAAAAGATTTTTCTGGGAAAGATGTGATTTTTTTATTTTCATAACTTAACGTTATAAACTTCTGTGAAGCACCTGGGGTTCAGGGTGCTCAATACACATCTAAATAAGTTCCCAAATGGGTCTAGTTTCCAAAATGGTGTCATTTGTGGGGGTTTCCACTGTTTAGGCACATCAGGGGCTCTCCAAACGCCGCATGGTTTCTGCTAATTATGCCAGCAAATTTTACATTCAAAAAGTGAAATGGTGCTCTTTCCGTTCTGAGCCCTGCCATGTGCCCAATCAGTAGATTTCCCCCACATATGTGGTATCAGCATGCTCAGGATAAATTGTACAACAAAATGTATGATCCATTTTCTCCTGTTGCCCTTGCAAAAGTAAAAAAAATAGGTCTAAAAGGAAATTTTCATGAAAGAAAAGTAAATGTTTATTTTTTTCTTCCACATTCCAAAAAGTTCTGTGAAATACCTGAAGGGCTAATAAAATTCTTACATATGTTCTTTGAGTACGTTGAGGGGTGCAATTTTTATTACGGTGTCATTTTTGGGTATTTTCTGTCATTTAGGCCCCCTCAAAGTCACTTCAAATATGAGGTGGTCCCTAAAAAAATGGTTTTGCAAATTTTGCTGTAAAAATGAGAAATCACTGGTCAACTTTTAACCCTTATAACTTCCTAACAAAAAAAATTATGTTTACAAAATTGTGGTGATATAAAGTAGACATGTCAGAAATGTTATTTATTAACTAGATTGTGAGATATGACTCTCTGATTTAAGGGCATAAAAATTAAAATTTAGAAAATTGTGCAATTTTCATAATTTTTACCAAATTTCCATTTTTTTTTACAAATAAACGCAAGTCATATGAAAGAAATGTTATCAATATAATAAAGTACAATTTGTCATGAGAAAATGTTCTCAGAATCACCAAAATACGTTGAAGAGTTCCGGAGTTATGATCTCATAAAATTACTGTGGTCAGAATTGTAAAAAATTGGCCTGGTCAGGAAGGTGAAAACAGGCTTCAGGGTGAAGGGATTAAAGGGAGTCCGTTATCCCCAAAATGCATTTTAAATTGCTTACACAGTGTTGTAAGGGACATACACCCATACCAACCAAACTAGTCCTATACTTGTTAGGCTATGCTCACACTGGCATCAATTCTCTCTAGCAAGAAAATTGGGCCGATTATTCAAAAGACACATGGCTCAAACTGTGTCAGAGTTGGAGCCAAGTTTCATCTGAGTGTGATGGGAGAATTAAAACACAAGTGTGGAGAAGATGGAGAATTTAATTTCTCCATCATCTCCATTGACTCTGTGTGAGTACATTGGAATGCACTTGGATCACATCCGAGTCTAATGTTTCACAAGCATTCTTAACATAGTAACATAACATAGTCAGTAAGGCCGAAAAAAGACATTTGTCCATCCAGTTCAGCCTATATTCCATCATAATAAATCCCCAGATCTACGTCCTTCTACAGAACCTAATTGTATGATACAATATTGTTCTGCTCCAGGAAGACATCCAGGCCTCTCTTGAACCCCTCGACTGAGTTCGCCATCACCACCTCCTCAGGCAAGCAATTCCAGATTCTCACTGCCCTAACAGTAAAGAATCCTCTTCTATGTTGGTGGAAAAACCTTCTCTCCTCCAGACGCAAAGAATGCCCCCTTGTGCCCGTCACCTTCCTTGGTATAAACAGATCCTCAGCGAGATATTTGTATTGTCCCCTTATATACTTATACATGGTTATTAGATCGCCCCTCAGTCGTCTTTTTTCTAGACTAAATAATCCTAATTTCGCTAATCTATCTGGGTATTGTAGTTCTCCCATCCCCTTTATTAATTTTGTTGCCCTCCTTTGTACTCTCTCTAATTCCATTATATCCTTCCTGAGCACCGGTGCCCAAAACTGGACACAGTACTCCATGTGCGGTCTAACTAGGGATTTGTACAGAGGCAGTATAATGCTCTCATCATGTGTATCCAGACCTCTTTTAATGCACCCCATGATCCTGTTTGCCTTGGCAGCTGCTGCCTGGCACTGGCTGCTCCAGGTAAGATTATCATTAACTAGGATCCCCAAGTCCTTCTCCCTGTCAGATTTACCCAGTGGTTTCCCATTCAGTGTGTAATGGTGACATTGATTCCTTCTTCCCATGTGTATAACCTTACATTTATCATTGTTAAACCTCATCTGCCACCTTTCAGCCCAAGTTTCCAACTTATCCAGATCCATCTGTAGCAGAATACTATCTTCTCTTGTATTAACTGCTTTACATAGTTTTGTATCATCTGCAAATATCAATATTTTACTGTGTAAACCTTCTACCAGATCATTAATGAATATGTTGAAGAGAACAGGTCCCAATACTGACCCCTGCGGTACCCCACTGGTCACAGCGACCCAGTTAGAGACTATACCATTTATAACCACCCTCTGCTTTCTATCACTAAGCCAGTTACTAACCCATTTACACACAATTTCACCCAGACCAAGCATTCTCATTTTGTGTACCAACCTCTTGTGCGGCACGGTATCAAACGCTTTGGAAAAATCGAGATATACCACGTCCAATGACTCACCGTGGTCCAGCCTATAGCTTACCTCTTCATAAAAACTGATTAGATTGGTTTGACAGGAGCGATTTCTCATAAACCCATGCTGATATGGAGTTAAACAGTTATTCTCATTGAGATAATCCAGAGGTATAAACCGCTTACACTGCCTATTTAGGATGTTCTTAAACATTTCCCATTTATTATCTGTATTCTTATTTCTGAGGATATTGTCCCAGTCTACCAGATTAAGGGCATCTCTAAGCTGGTCAAACTTTGCCTTCCTAAAGTTCAGTGTTTTTGTGACTCCCTGACAAGTCCCCCTAGTGAAAGACAGGTGAAACTGTACAATATTGTGGTCGCTATTTCCTAGATGCCCGACCACCTGCAGATTTGTTATTCTGTCAGGTCTATTAGATAGTATTAGGTCTAAAAGTGCTGCTCCTCTGGTTGGATTCTGCACCAATTGTGAAAGATTATTTTTCTTGGTTATTAGCAGAAACCTGTTGCCTTTATGGGCTTCACAGGTTTCTGTTTCCCAGTTAGTATCCGGGTAGTTAAAGTCCCCCATAACCAGGACCTCATTATGGGTTGCAGCTTCATCTATCTACTTTAGAAGTAGACTTTCCATGGTTTCTGTTATATTTGGGGGTTTGTAACAGACCCCAATGAGAATTTTGTTACCATTTTTCCCTCCATGAATTTCGACCCATATGGACTCGACATCCTCATTTCCTTCGCTAATATCCTCCCTTAAAGTGGACTTTAGACAAGACTTTACATAGAGACAAACCCCTCCTCCTCTCCGATTTTTACGATCCTTTCTAAACAGACTGTAACCCTGTAAGTTAACTGCCCAGTCATAGCTTTCGTCTAACCATGTCTCGGTTATTCCCACTATGTCAAAGTTACCTGTAGATATTTCTGCTTCTAGTTCTTCCATCTTGTTTGTCAGGCTTCTGGCGTTTGCGAGCATGCAGTTTAGATGATTTTGTTTTGTTCCAATCTCCTCGCTGTGGATTGTTTTAGAAATGTTCTTACCTCCCTTCTGAGTATGTTTTCCTTGATCTTCTTTGTTCAAGTCTAATGTTTTTCTTTCCGTCCCCTCTTCTTCTAGTTTAACGCCCTCCTGATGAGTGTAGCGAGTCTTCTGGCAAATGTGTGTTTCCCAGGTTTGTTGAGGTGTAGTCCGTCTCTGGCGAGGAGTCCATCGTACAAGTAATTCACACCGTGGTCCAGGAATCCGAATCCTTGTTGTCTGCACCATCGTCTTAGCCAGTTGTTTGCATCAAGGATCCTGTTCCATCTCCTGGTGCCATGCCCGTCTACTGGAAGGATAGAAGAAAAAACTACCTGTGCATCCAGTTCCTTTACTTTCTTCCCCAACTCTTCAAAGTCTTTGCAGATTGTCGGTAGGTCCTTCCTTGCCGTGTCATTGGTGCCAACATGTATCAGAAGAAATGGGTGGACGTCCTTGGAGTTGAAGAGCTTTGGTATCCTATCGGTCACATCCTTGATCATCGCACCTGGAAGGCAGCATACTTCTCTTGCAGTTATGTCCGGTCTGCAGATGGCTGCTTCTGTGCCTCTCAGTAGTGAGTCTCCCACCACCACCACTCTTCGTTGCTTCTTGGCTGTACTTTTTGCTGTCACTTGTTGCTGTGTGCCCTTTTCTTTTTTGCTTGCTGGTATTGCTTCATCCTTAGGTGTGCCATCTTCATCCTCTACAAAGATTTGATATCGGTTCTTCAGTTGTGTGGTTGGTGATTTCTCCATGGTCTTCTTGCTTCTTTTGGTCACATGCTTCCACTCATCTGCTTTTGGAGGTTCTCTGACACTTTTTTCACCTTCTGTGACCAGTAGAGATGCTTCTGTTCTGTCTAGAAAGTCTTCATTCTCTTTGATGAGTTTCAAAGTTGCTATTCTTTCTTCCAGACCCCGCACCTTTTCTTCTAAAAGGGCCACTAGTCTACACTTCTGACAGGTGAAATTTAATTCTTCTTCTGGTCGATCTGTGAACATGTAGCACATGCTGCAGCTCACCATGTAGGTTGTCACATCTGCCATGTTGCTCCTAGATCCTGCTGACTTGCTGTGTGTTTTCCTTCTTGTGTAATCTACTCAGCCAAGCTCTCTTGCAATAATGTCCTACAGGCAAAAATTTGCGCGTCGTAAGGCGTGCGGTTTGGTGATTCTTTCCAAGCAGCTGGTCCCGGCTGTACCCAACGATCTTCTAGCTTAGGGAGACTCTTCGCTTTTCCCAGAAGGCACCTGGAATATGCAAATTTGCCTCCTCAAGCTTGAATCCCTTAGACTTGTATGGGTGCACGTGATCCAAACTTCAGAGCCACACAAATCAGCATGAGAAAATAATAGCAGATCTCCACTGCCACAAAGTATAACACTGAGCTCAATGCTATCCAATAAAACATTGGATAACACTAGGCTGTGTTATACACCAGTACTAGCGTACCCTTACTAATATAACCAGAAGTGCATTGCGTGGCATCAGAAGAAAGGAGACAGGTAGAAGAATGCACATGGCTCTGCAAGCCACTTGCTGCCGGACACTTGCCGGCAGCATTCTGGGAGGCAACCACTCTCAATCACACTTAGGAAATTTGCCCCAAAATACAAATAAAGAGACATAGAAGTGCACCAAACTCTTGACAAAGCCAAGAGAGCACCGAATCATCCTCATTTATATATGAATTAAAAGTTATTTTTTTAGGCACTGTGCCAGTAACAGGAACACTGCTAGTATGGTTGTTATCTGGGCCGGTTTTAGACAAAGTGAGGCTCTGGGCAAAAGTTTAAAGTGGGGCCCCAAATGCTAACATATCGCAAAATCACACAGAAATATTTCTGTTGTGTTTAGAAGCGCTAAGTTCAAGCTGCTAAACGAGCGTGATCGACAATATTGAAGTCGTTCTATGCTTGTTTCACTGCCTCTATAGGGTATGTGCACACGTTCAGTAATTGGCAGTGCTTTGGACGCAGCACATGTCCGCTGCATCCAAAGCGCTGCTGGCTACTGAACGCAGGTCAATCCTCTGTGATCGCTGAACTGTGCAGATTCACTGTGTCCAATACATTGTAAGGGTGAAATTTATCTTGCGGAGACAAATAAAGATAAATAGAGATGCTGTGGTCTGGAAAGACGCGCCACATGTCCGTCTCCGCGGTTGAGCTGCGGGTGTTTGTGCACGCATAGTGGGCATGGGGTTTCTTGAAATCCCATCCACTATGCTGTAATATCTGGCCACTGCACAAGTGCGCAACATCCAAGCCCGCATCATTTACTGACCGTGTGCACCTAACTTTACTCTGGCTGAGGAAGAATGGTTGGTACAGATAGTCCTCGATACCGTATGATGCAGGTCCCATATAGTACATATAGTAAAATGCACTCCCCATGGTTCTTGGTAGAGTACAATGCAGCCCACTCAGAGTACACTGCAGCACCCCAAGAGTGTAAAGCAGCCCCCTCAGAATAAAATGTGTTATGAAAGGCAATTCAGAATCACAATGTACATGGAGGTCAGAGCACATACAGTGAACTGACAATAACCCAAAATAATAGAACGAGCTCTGAGACGTGGGAACTCTGCAGACCGCAATCCCTAAGCCTATCAAACCACACTAAAGGTAGCCGTGGAGCGCTCCTGACCAGAACCTAGGCGCCTCGTCACAGCCTGAGAAACTAGCTAATCCTGAAGATAGAAAAATAAGCCTAGCCTGCCTCAGAGAAATTCCCCAAAGGAAAAGGCAGCCCCCCACATATAATGACTGTGAGTAAGATGAAAACACAAACATAGAGATGAAACAGATTTAGCAAAGTGAGGCCCGACTAGCTGAACAGAACGAGGATAGGGAAGATAACTTTGCGGTCAGCACAAAAACCTATAAAAACCACGCAGAGGGGACAAAAAGACCCTCCGCACCGACTAACGGTACGGAGGTGGTCCCTCTGCATCTCAGAGCTTCCAGCAGGTGAGAAAAACCAATAAAGCAAGCTGGACAGAAAAATAGCAACAAAATAACACAAGCAAACTTAGCTTTGCAGAGCAGTAGGCCACAGGAATGATCCAGGGAAAAAACAAGTCCCACACTGAAACATTGACAGGAAGCATAGATCAAAGCATCAGGTGGAGTTAAATAGAGAAGAAGCTAACGAGCTCACCAGATCACCTGAGGGAGGAAACTCAGAAGCTGCAGTACCACTTTCCTCCACAAACGGAAGATCCCAGAGAGAATCAGCCGAAGTACCACTTGTGACCACAGGAGTGAACTCTGCCACAGAATTCACAACAGTACCCCCCCTTGAGGAGGGGTCACCGAACCCTCACCAGAGCCCCCAGGCCGACCAGGATGAGCCACATGAAAGGCACGAACAAGATCGGGAGCATGGACATCAGAGGCAAAAACCCAGGAATTATCCTCCTGAGCATAACCCTTCCATTTAACCAGATACTGGAGTTTCCGTCTTGAAACACGAGAATCCAATTCCCCCTCCACCAAAACCGGGGCAGGAGGCTCAACAGATGGAACCATAGGTGCCACGTATCTCCGCAACAATGACCTATGGAATACGTTATGTATGGAAAAAGAATCTGGAAGGGTCAGACGAAAAGACACAGGATTAAGAACCTCAGAAATCCTATACGGACCAATAAAACGAGGTTTAAACTTGGGAGAGGAAACCTTCATAGGAATATGACGAGAAGATAACCAAACCAGATCCCCAACACGAAGTCGGGGACCCACACGGCGTCTGCGATTAGCGAAAAGTTGAGCCTTCTCCTGGGACAAGGTCAAATTGTCCACTACCTGAGTCCAAATCTGCTGCAACCTGTCCACCACAGTATCCACACCAGGACAGTTCGAAGACTCAACCTGTCCAGAAGAGAAACGAGGATGGAACCCAGAATTGCAGAAAAACGGTGAAACCAAGGTAGCCGAGCTGGCCCGATTATTAAGGGCGAACTCAGCCAAAGGCAAAAAGGACACCCAGTCATCCTGATCAGCAGAAACAAAGCACCTCAGATATGTTTCCAAGGTCTGATTGGTTCGCTCGGTCTGGCCATTAGTCTGAGGATGGAAAGCCGAGGAAAAAGACAAGTCAATGCCCATCCTACCACAAAAGGCTCGCCAAAACCTCGAAACAAACTGGGAACCTCTGTCAGAAACAATATTCTCTGGAATGCCATGCAAACGAACCACATGCTGGAAGAACAAAGGCACCAAATCAGAGGAGGAAGGCAATTTAGACAAGGGTACCAGATGGACCATCTTAGAAAAGCAATCACAGACCACCCAAATGACTGACATCTTTTGAGAAACGGGAAGGTCAGAAATAAAATCCATAGAGATATGTGTCCAAGGCCTCTTCGGGACCGGCAAGGGCAAAAGCAACCCACTGGCACGAGAACAGCAGGGCTTAGCCCGAGCACAAATCCCACAGGACTGCACAAAAGCACGCACATCCCGCGACAGAGAGGGCCACCAAAAGGATCTAGCCACTAACTCTCTGGTAACAAAGATTCCAAGATGACCAGCCAACACCGAACAATGAAGTTCAGAGATAACTCTATTCGTCCACCTATCAGGGACAAACAGTTTCTCCGCTGGGCAACGATCAGGTTTATTAGCCTGAAATTTTTGCAGCACCCGCCGCAAATCAGGGGAGATGGCAGACACAATTACTCCTTCCTTGAGGATACCCGCCGGCTCAGATAAACCCGGAGAGTCGGGTACAAAACTCCTAGACAGAGCATCCGCCTTCACATTTTTAGAGCCCGGAAGGTACGAAATCACAAAGTCAAAACGGGCAAAAAACAACGACCAACGAGCTTGTCTAGGATTCAAGCGCTTGGCAGACTCGAGATAAGTCAAGTTCTTATGATCAGTCAATACCACCACGCGATGCTTAGCTCCTTCAAGCCAATGACGCCACTCCTCGAATGCCCACTTCATGGCCAGCAACTCTCGGTTGCCCACATCATAATTACGCTCAGCAGGCGAAAACTTCCTGGAAAAGAAAGCGCATGGTTTCATCACTGAGCAACCAGAACCTCTCTGCGACAAAACAGCCCCTGCTCCAATCTCAGAAGCATCAACCTCGACCTGGAACGGAAGAGAAACATCTGGTTGACACAACACAGGGGCAGAAGAAAAACGACGCTTCAACTCTTGAAAAGCTTCCACAGCAGCAGAAGACCAATTGACCACATCAGCACCCTTCCTGGTCAAATCGGTCAATGGTTTAGCAATACTAGAAAAATTGCAGATGAAGCGACGATAAAAATTAGCAAAGCCCAGGAACTTTTGCAGACTTTTCAGAGATGTCGGCTGAGTCCAATTATGGATGGCTTGGACCTTAACAGGATCCATCTCGATAGTAGAAGGGGAAAAGATGAACCCCAAAAATGAAACCTTCTGCACACCAAAGAGACACTTTGATCCCTTCACAAGCAAAGAATTAGCACGCAGGACCTGAAAAACCGTTCTGACCTGCCTCACATGAGACTCCCTATCATCCGAGAAGATCAAAATGTCATCCAAGTACACAATCAGGAATTTATCCAGGTACTCTCGGAAGATGTCATGCATAAAGGACTGAAACACTGATGGAGCATTGGCAAGTCCGAACGGCATCACGAGATACTCAAAATGACCCTCGGGCGTATTAAATGCAGTTTTCCATTCATCACCTTGCTTAATTCGCACCAGATTATACGCACCACGAAGATCTATCTTTGTGAACCAACTAGCCCCCTTAATCCGAGCAAACAGATCAGATAACAATGGCAAGGGGTACGGAAATTTAACCGTGATCTTATTAAGAAGGCGGTAATCTATACAAGGTCTCAGCAAACCATCCTTCTTGGCTACAAAAAAGAACCCTGCTCCTAATGGCGACGATGACGGGCGAATATGCCCCTTCTCCAGGGATTCCTTCACATAACTGCGCATAGCGGTGTGCTCAGGCACAGACAAATTAAACAATCGACCTTTTGGGAATTTACTACCAGGAATCAAATTGATAGCACAATCACAATCCCTATGCGGAGGTAGGGTATTGGACTTGGGCTCATCAAATACATCCCGGTAATCAGACAAGAACTCTGGGACCTCAGAAGGAGTGGATGACGAAATTGACAGAAATGGAACATCACCATGTACCCCCTGACAACCCCAGCTGGACACCGACATGGATTTCCAATCTAATACTGGATTATGGGCTTGTAGCCATGGCAACCCCAACACGACCACATCATGCAGATTATGCAACACCAGAAAGCGAATAACCTCCTGATGTGCAGGAGCCATGCACATGGTCAGCTGGGTCCAGTATTGATTCTTATTCTTGGCCAAAGGCGTAGCATCAATTCCTCTCAATGGAATAGGACACTGCAAGGGCTCCAAGAAAAACCCACAACGCTTAGCATATTCCAAGTCCATCAAATTCAGGGCAGCGCCTGAATCCACAAATGCCATGACAGAATATGATGACAAAGAGCAGATCAAGGTAACGGACAGAAGAAATTTTGACTGTACAGTACCAATGGTGGCAGACCTAGCGAACCGCTTAGTGCGCTTAGGACAATCAGAGATAGCATGAGTGGAATCACCACAGTAGAAACACAGACCATTCAGACGTCTATGTTCTTGCCGTTCAACTCTGGTCAAGGTCCTATCACACTGCATAGGCTCAGGTTTAAGCTCAGGTAATACCGCCAAATGGTGCACAGGTTTACGCTCACGCAAGCGTCGACCGATCTGAATGGCCAAAGACAGACTCATTCAAACCAGCAGGCATAGGAAATCCCACCATGACATCCTTAAGGGCTTCAGAGAGACCCTTTCTGAATATTGCTGCCAGCGCAGATTCATTCCATTGAGTGAGCACTGACCACTTTCTAAATTTCTGACAATATACCTCTATCTCATCCTGAGCCTGACAAAGAGCCAGCAAATTTTTTTCTGCCTGATCCACTGAATTAGGCTCATCGTACAGCAACCCAAGCGCCAGGAAAAACGCATCGATATTACTCAATGCAGGATCTCCTGACGCAGAAGAAAAAACGCCCAGTCCTGAGGGTCGCCGCGCAAAAAAGAAATGACGATCCTAACCTGTTGAATTGGGTCACCAGAAGAGCGAGGTTTCAAAGCCAGAAATAGTTTACAATTATTTTTGAAACTCAGAAATTTAGTTCTATCTCCAAAAAACAAATCTGGAATAGGAATTCTCGGTTCTAGCAAAGAATTCTGAACCACAAAATCTTGAATATTTTGAACTCTTGCCGTGAGCTGATCCACACATGAAGACAGACCTTTAATGTCCATTGCTACACCTGTGTCCTGAACCACCCAAATGTCTAGGGGAAAAAAAAGACAAAACACAGTGCAAAGAAAAAAAAATGGTCTCAGAACTTCTTTTTTCCCTCTATTGAGAATCATTAACACTTTTGGCTTCCTGTACTGTTATGAAAGGCAATTCAGAATCACAATGTACATGGAGGTCAGAGCACATACAGTGAACTGACAATAACCCAAAATAATAGAACGAGCTCTGAGACGTGGGAACTCTGCAGACCGCAATCCCTAAGCCTATCAAACCACACTAAAGGTAGCCGTGGAGCGCTCCTGACCAGAACCTAGGCGCCTCGTCACAGCCTGAGAAACTAGCTAATCCTGAAGATAGAAAAATAAGCCTACCCTGCCTCAGAGAAATTCCCCAAAGGAAAAGGCAGCCCCCCACATATAATGACTGTGAGTAAGATGAAAACACAAACATAGAGATGAAACAGATTTAGCAAAGTGAGGCCCGACTAGCTGAACAGAATGAGGATAGGGAAGATAACTTTGCGGTCAGCACAAAAACCTATAAAAACCACGCAGAGGGGACAAAAAGACCCTCCGCACCGACTAACGGTACGGAGGTGGTCCCTCTGCGTCTCAGAGCTTCCAGCAGGCGAGAAAAACCAATAAAGCAAGCTGGACAGAAAAATAGCAACAAAATAACACAAGCAAACTTAGCTTTGCAGAGCAGTAGGCCACAGGAATGATCCAGGGAAAAAACAAGTCCCACACTGAAACATTGACAGGAAGCATAGATCAAAGCATCAGGTGGAGTTAAGTAGAGAAGAAGCTAACGAGCTCACCAGATCACCTGAGGGAGGAAACTCAGAAGCTGCAGTACCACTTTCCTCCACAAACGGAAGATCCCAGAGAGAATCAGCCGAAGTACCACTTGTGACCACAGGAGTGAACTCTGCCACAGAATTCACAACAAAAATGCTGCCCACCAGAGTATAAAGCAACTCCCTCAGAGTATAATGCAGCCCTAGACACAGTATAATGTAGCCTCCACAAACACGCACACAGTAAAATGCAGCCACCCACACGTAGTATAATGTAGCCCCACACACACAGTATAGTGTAGTTCCCCCACACAGTATAGTGCAGCCCCACACACAGTGCAGCCCCCACACACATAGTACAGGGTGGAGGGCGGTAATTTGCTGATTTGGGAATGAAATAAAAAAATTATGATCATTAGAAAAATTTATTTTATATTTTAATTATACTGAACAGTAATGGAATTTTTAAATTACATGGTTTTAAATAGTGTATCTGGCAAATGTCGACCTTCGCTATCCACACACTGCTGCATACGTTTTCTGAAGTTTTCATGAACTCTAACAAGCATGTCCACTGGTATTCTGCCAATTTCAGCTTCAATATTGTTCCTTAGGTCTTCCAAGGTGTTGGGACGGTTGATATACACCTTAGACTTCAGGTAACCCCAAAGGAAAAAATCGCATGGGGCTAAATCTGGTGAGCGTGCTGGCCAGTTCACATCTCCCCTCAAAGAGATAAGTCGTCCAGGAAACATTTGCCTCAAACAATTCATGGTAACCCTCGCTGTGTGTGCAGTGGCACCATCCTGTTGGAACCATGTATCCTCTAGTTCCATTGCCTCAAGAGCCGGCTGAAAATAATCCTGTATCATAGACAAGTACCGTTCGGAGTTCACAGTTATGGCACGACCATTATCCTGAAAAAAGTAAGGACCAATGATGCCTACTCGTGATATGGCGCACCACACAGTGACGCGGTCCGAATGCAGAGGTCTCTCGTGAACTTCTCTGGGGTTTGTTTCACTCCAGTAACGCATATTTTGTTTGTTTACACACCCACTGAGGTGAAAATGTGCCTCATCAGAAAAAAACACAATTGCGTCACGGGGTATCGTTGCTAACATGTCTTCACAAGAGGTCCGCTGTGTCAAATAGTCCCATGCTGACAAATGTTGGACCACGCACATTTTATACGGGTGAAAATTCAGTTCATCATGAAGAATCCGGTGGAGAGAACGTCTTGAAATGCCAAGAGCAAATGATTGCTTCCGAGCAGAGCGTTTCGGAGATTGCAGTACTGCTGCTCTAACTCTCTCGATGTTTTGTGGTGTTGTAATCCTTCTCTCAGGTCCCCTTCGTACACATGACACATTCCCTGCTGTTCTGAATGCATTCACCCAATTTACAATTGATTGCCGTCCAGGAACACGTCCGCGTGGAGGAACAGCGAATTGTAAACGAAAAGCACGCTGCACTGCAATGATCGAGTGGGCATTTGAAAAATACGCTTCAACACAAAATGACCTCTCCTCACGTGTCCACTGCATGATGGCAACTGAAAGGCAGAGGAATACAAATCTCCCATCAGCCACTGTAAGCCACACCCACTCTCCCCTCTCTTCGACCGACAGTGCCGCCACAGCATGCAGTGCAAAAAAGCAAATTACTGCGCTCCACCCTGTATAATGTAGCCCCCCATACACTGTATAATGCAGCCCCCTTACACACATTATAGTGCAGCCCTCACACACAGTGCAGCCCTCCCACACAGTATAGTGCAGCCACCCACACACATAGTATAGTGTAGCCACCCACACACAGTATAATGCAGCCCCCCCACACACAGTATAGTGTAGTCCCCCCACACACAGTATAGTACAGCCCTCACACAGTACAATGCAGCCCCCACTACACTATTGTGCAGCAGACACAGGCTACTATGATGGCTCATTTATGATGCTGAGCAGCGAGCCAATCACAGTAATGCTGCCCACAACCAAGAAAGCTGCGGCAATACTGTGATTGGCTAATGCTGGGCGGGAGATATGAATATTGCGAGGCGAGTAGTGAAATTCTCACTAGGATTCGAGTACCGCGAGTACCGCATTACTCGCCGAGTACCAAATCCTAACGAATATACTACAGATTATCTTAAAAAAAAAATTTGTCTGTAGTTTATGCTGAAGTTTTCAATAAAATCTGAAATGGCTGTTATGTGTCTAAATATTTAACAGCCACACTCTTTGGTGATGGGGTGGAAGAAGCTGGGGAGAAGCAAAGGGGAAGCTCCCATTATGAATAAAGGACCCATTACTATTACTGGAGCTAGTAGCAGTTATACCCCATAGATACTGCTGTCAATTGTGACAATGACATTAAGTGAGATGGAAATAGAGGAAGTGTCCCTTTCGATATACATACAATTCCTGAAGGACCTATGATTGCCATGTGTACTCATCTACAATGCCCAGCCTGGACTTTCCTTCTTTATGGCTATGTTTGCAAATAAACTAAAAATATTGACTTTTGGAAGACAAGGATAAAAATGCAAAAGGGAAGAAAGGCCTACCAGTACTCCCAAGGGCCCACGCAAAACTAGAACATGCCCTGCATGCATGTGTGTTCTTATGGCCAGCAGAAGTCTTTCTTTCTTCAGTAAATTTTATTTAGGGAATCCCAAAAACTGACCTGTGTGAAATAGGCTAAATTATTTGATGGGTTGCAATGTTCCTGAAAGCTTTTCTATATTTGAACAAAAGTTATATTTCCATTGGGGACTTCTTTAGGTGAAATAATACCTAGATTACAATATATAAATCAGAGTTTTGCTATGTTAACACAGGGATGGTCCTAGGAAAACAATAAGTATTAAAAAGGGTATTTTAATGGTTTAAGTAATTGTTAACTATCTCATGTGGTTTCTTTGCAAATTAAACACTCATGTAGGTCACTTTGACATGCATATACACAGTTTAGAGTTCAAAATTATGTGCATAATAATAGTTGATAAAATTCTCAATTAGAGGTGGTCTAAAAGTGTACACATTTTGCCTTATTATTACAATATATGTGTTAATGATGTTCAGCACATCATATAGTATTTACATTAAATAAGTTCAGTGGTATTAATTAATAATCTTTAATAATCTTTATTTTTATATAGTGCTAACATATTCCGCAGCGCTTTACAGTTTGCACACATTATCATCGCTGTCCCCGATGGGGCTTACAATCTAAATTCCCTATCTGTATATCTTTGGAATGTGGGAGGAAACCGGAGAATCCGGAGGAAACCCATGCAAACACGGAGAGAACATACAAACTCTTTACAGATGTTGTCCTTGGTGGGATTTGGACCCAAGTCTCCAGCGCTGCAAGGCTGTAGTGCTAACCACTGCGCCACCGTGCTTAATTCATCAAGAATATTTTTTTCATTTAGAAGTACACTCTTTCTTGCAAACTGAGAGACTTGTGAATTATATAGACAACTACATTAGGGGGAAGTGAATGTTGTCATCTATATGCTATATGCTTGAACTTACACCATCTGCGCAGACACATTCCCTTTGAACGCTGAGTGGGTGCTTGGATGTTTGTGCATGCACGGCCTAATGTGACTCCCGGGAATAAACACTGGCATGTGTGCCATAGTACATTAGCATGGGAAACTTTGACTTCTGGGGAATATGCAATTAGAGCATGAGCCATATGATCAACTAGATGCTGGAAAATTGCAATTTCTGACAAATACACAATTGGTGCATACATACAATGACTGGTGGAACTCTGAATCTTTGATAGCGTCTTTCTCTTTGCCGTCAACCAGATTGTAACTTTTATTGTTATCATTACTTATCTGAAGGACTCCCAGACTATGAGAAATAAGATTCTCTGCTCTGATGAGATGAAGATAGACCTTTTTGGTGATAATTGTAAGTGGTATGTGTGGAGAAAACCAGGCACTGCTCATCACCTGCTCAATACTATCCCAACAGTGAACCATGGTGGTAGCAACATCATGCTATGGGGTGTTTTTCAGCTGCAGGGACAGGATGACTGGTTGTCATTGAAGAAAATATGAATACGGCTAGGTACAAAGATATTCTGGATGAAAACCTCTTCCAGAGTGCTCTGCACCTCAGACTTAGTCGAAGGTTCATCTTCCAATGAGACAATGACCCTAAGCACACAGCTAAAATAACAAAGGAGTGGCTTCAGAACAACTCTGTGACCATTCTTGACTGGCCCAGCCAGAGCCCTGACCTAAATCCGATTGAGCATCTCTGGAGATAGCAGAAAATGGCTGTCCACCAACATTCACCATCCAACCTGAGAGAACTGGAGAGAATCTGCAAGGAGGAATGGCAGAGGATCCCCAGATCCAGGAGTGAAAAACGTATTACATCATTCCTAAGCAGACTCACGGCTGTACTAGCTCAAAAGGGTGCTGCTACTCAATACTGAGCAAAGGGTCTAAATACTTATGACCATGTGATATTTCAGTTTTTCTTTTTTAATAAATGTGCAAAAATTACTACATTTCTGTTTTTTTCAGTCAAAATGGGGTGCAGAGTGTACATTAATGAGAAAAAAATGATTTTTTTTAATTTTCCAAATGGCTGCAATGAAACAAAGAAAAATTTAAAGGGGTATGAATACTTTCCATACCCACTGTACATATATACAGCTCTGGCAAAAATGAAGAGACCACTGCACAGTTTTATAAAAATCAGCTTCTCTACATGTCTGACAGCCATACCTTTCCAGTGTCAGTTGAATTCCAACCAGAGTACACCTCATTCTACTTAATGTTCTTCAGAGTAGGTGATCACCTGAACCAAATCTTATTTAATGAAGGAAAGTATAAAAAAAACCCTGCTGTGGTGTTCACAATCCTCTTGCAATAGGACAAGCTGGATGGCAAAATAAGTGCTAGTAATATCCCAAAAGTAATAGGAATGAAAAAATAAGTTTTAATCATGTCAAAGGAGTTGAATAGAAAAGTCTTGAGTGAGGAAAAGAAGGGCTCAATTCTGGCTTTAGTAGCAGAGGGACAAAGTGAGCGTCATGTTGCCTCCATCCTTAAAATTTCTAAGATGGCAGTCCATTACAACAAGGTCAAGCAGCTGACATTGGGGACAACAAATCTATAGACCGGTAAAGGGGGAAAATGACTCTCCACTGAATGAGATAACAGTCATCTTTTTCGGATGTCACTCAGCAACCGCAGGGTGACATCAAGTGACCTACAAAAGGAATTGCAAATGGCAGCTGGGGTGAAGTGCACAGCATGAACAGTTTGTAACAGGCTCCTAGAGGCAGGACTCAAGTCATGTAAAGCTAGAAAAAAGCCTTTCTATCAATGAGAAGCAATGGAGAGCCAGGCTGAAGTTTGCCAAAGACCACAAGGATTGGACCATAGAGGACTGGAGTAAGGTAATGTTCTCTGATGAGTCGAATTTTCAGCTTTGCCCAACACCTGGTCGTCTAATGGTTAGACGGAGACCTGGAGAGGAGTACAAGCCACATTGTCTTGCACCCATTGTGAAATTTAGTGAAGCATCAGTGATGATCTGGGGATGCTTCAGCAAGGCTAGAATTCGGCAGGTTGTTCGTTGTGAAGGATGTATGAATCAAGCCGCATACAAGGTTATCCTGGAAAAACAGTTTATTCCTTCGGCTCAGGCAATGTTCCTCACCTCGGAGGACTGTTTTTTTCAGTAGGACAATGCACCATGCCACACAGCTAGGTCAATCAAGGTGTGGATGAAGGACCACCACATCAAATACCTGTCATGGCCAGCCAAATCTCCAGACCTGAACCCCATTGAAAACCTCTGAATGCAATCAAGAGGAAGATGGATAGTCAAAAGCCATCAAACAAAGAAAAACTGCTTAGATTTTTGCACCAGAAGTGGCATAAGGTCACCCAAAAGCAGTGTGAAAGACTGGTGGAAATCATGCCAAGACGCATGAAAGCTGTGATTAAATATCATGGTTATTCCACAAACTTCCTGAGTTAAAACATTAGTATTGTTGTTTCTAAATGATTATGAACTTGTTTTTTTGCATTATTTGAGGTCTGCAAGCAATGTATTTTTTTGTTACTTTGACCATTTCTCATTTTCAGAAAATAAATACAAAATGTATTGCTTGTAAATTCGGAGACATGTTGTCAATAGTTTATAGAACAGAAGGACAATTTACATTTTACTCAAAAATATACCTATAAAGAGAAAAATCAGACAAACTGAACATTTTGTAGTGGTCACTTAATTTTTGCCACACACACATACATATGTGTGTGTGTTTGCCTAAAAAAACAAGAAAACGTGTCATATCTAATTTTAGACCTTTTAAAGATCATTTTATCTTCAATTTGCTTAACTGTTCATAATAACAGTAATTTTGACCAATGGTGTCCAAACTTTTACAAATGCCACTGTACATTGATGGTAAAATAAAAAAAATATTACAGTCTCTTAAAATGGGACACCAACGTTTTTTTTTTTTACAATATCTAAAGCAGTTAATACAAGAGAAGATAGTATTCTGCTACAGATGGATCTGGATAAGTTGGAAACTTGGGCTGAAAGGTGGCAGATGAGGTTTAACAATGATAAATGTAAGGTTATACACATGGGAAGAAGGAATCAATGTCACCATTACACACTGAATGGGAAACCACTGGCTAAATCTGACAGGGAGAAGGACTTGGGGATCCTAGTTAATGATAAACTTACCTGGAGCAGCCAGTGCCAGGCAGCAGCTGCCAAGGCAAACAGGATCATGGGGTGCATTAAAAGAGGTCTGGATACACATGATGAGAGCATTATACTGCCTCTGTACAAATCCCTAGTTAGACCGCACATGGAGTACTGTGTCCAGTTTTGGGCACCGGTGCTCAGGAAGGATATAATGGAACTAGAGAGAGTACAAAGGAGGGCAACAAAATTAATAAAGGGGATGGGAGAACTACAATACCCAGATAGATTAGCGAAATTAGGATTATTTAGTCTAGAAAAAAGACGACTGAGGGGTGATCTAATAACCATGTATAAGTATATAAGGGGACAATACAAATATCTCGCTGAGGATCTGTTTATACCAAGGAAGGTGACGGGCACAAGGGGGCATTCTTTGCGTCTGGAGGAGAGAAGGTTTTTCCACCAACATAGAAGAGGATTCTTTACTGTTAGGGCAGTGAGAATCTGGAATTGCTTGCCTGAGGAGGTGGTGATGGCGAACTCAGTCGAGGGGTTCAAGAGAGGCCTGGATGTCTTCCTGGAGCAGAACAATATTGTATCATACAATTATTAGGTTCTGTAGAAGGACGTAGATCTGGGTATTTATTATGATGGAATATAGGCTGAACTGGATGGACAAATGTCTTTTTTCGGCCTTACTAACTATGTTACTATGTTACTATGTTACAAATGTCTGATTTTTTTTCTGTATTTAAATAAGTAAAGTGCAAGTTTGGTATCACCATAATCATTTTGACCTGTAGAATCATATTTCATATATCATTATTTGTTACCTTACTATTAGTACAACGAGAAGAAAAACATAATGGTGGAATTGCATTATTTTTTCATCATTTCAACCAACTTGGAATTCTTTCCTTTTTTTCAGTACATTGTATGGTAAAATAGATGACCTCATTCAAAACTACAAGACACCCTGTAAAACAAACTGTGATAAGGCTATGTTAATGGAAAAATAAAAATACATGGCTTTTTGAAGAAGTTGAGGGAAAAAATTTAAAATAAAAATGGACTCGATGCAAGAGGTTTATAATTCTAAATTACATGTATACTTAATTCTATTTCCATGTTGATATCCCTATTACAATATTGTTTTTTTTTCTTTGAATTGCTGGAATCTCATTCAGTAAATTTTTCTTATGACACCTTTTAATAACACTTTCCAAGGAGCTGCCTGATAAGAAACACTCATACTAGTTAAAGCATTGGTGGGCTATACTGATGTTAAAGCTATTTTTGATAAGCCAAAATGTAAAGGGTTTTAAGGCTAATTTTAATTCTTCAAAATTAATAGCAGTTTAATTTTTGATTCAGATAAGCATTCATACAATCTGATCAACCTTTTTTAATTCTTTCCTTGAAAATAGTTTCCATTCCTTCAAATACGAGCAAAAGACAATTAGCAATCCTTGAAGGTCTTATTTAAGTATTAAGACAAAAAGCTTCTATAATTAAAGAATGCAAAAGTGACACATGTTGGAACACATAAATAAAGCAAGAATTTTTTAGCACCAAAATTATCAAGGTAATAGACATTAAGAAATAATGAAAAGCCCATGAAAACAATAAAGAAAAAAAAAATCCAAACTTTTTTGTGAAAAATATAGGAAAATTAATAAAACACTTGTGTAGTCAATACTTCTTGTGATGATACTTGTAGCTTGATATTATATAGCTTTTAAAATTTAATAGCATCCATTTTAATGCTTATGACTAGTCATGAGTACGCGTGCTTGTCACTCTTGCTGCTTGTTACTCCCTCTATATAAGACCTGGGATGTCATGCTCAGCACAGTGTACCCCAGAAAAAGGCAAAGCAGGGAAAGAGAGATTTAGTTGCATAGAGACAGGGATTAGACACCATTAATAATTATTTCAACTGCAACAACAGCCCTTATTAGGGCTAATTATAATCAATATTATTAGTGCTGTTAGCAGCACTTTAATGAGAGATTGTGCCGAAGTTCATGATAGGGTTAATTGCACATCATTTCTGCTGCAACTTATACCAAAAGCCCTTCTCAGTGCTAATAATATTCTTTTTGCTCTTAATCCTGCAAATTGTTTTGAGCAGGGAAATAAATGTCATTTATACTGCGCCAACTGTGTGCCAAAAGCATACAGCTAGATTTGGTTGGTTGCAATAGCATCGCTGTATTGCTACTGCAGTGTAACAAGTCCATCCAAGGAGGGCAACATTTCTGGTGATACTAATTCTGCAAAGTTTTTTCAGCAGTGAAATATTACACGCCATTATCACTGTGCCAGTTGTGCGTCAAAAGCAAACAGCCAGACTTGGGTGGTTGCAATAGCATGTTACAAGTCCTTCTGAGCTGTGCAAATTTTCCTGCAATTCTGACCTGCATAGTTTTTTCAGCAGGGAAATATAATACACCATTTAAACTGCTCCAGCTATGTGCCCAAAGCATACAGCCAGACTTGGTTGGTTGCAATTGTTATGGAAATTTGGTTCAAGAATGACATTGTACACCCATGGTGACAGAATACCATTCCATGAATACTACTGGTTTATTGTACATACATGGTTTTATAAATGCAGATAGAAAGGAGTGGTTAGTTATTTATCATATGGTCAAGCTCCTCTGTTATTTGTTATCTAAATATATATGGAATATTGAGATTGAGATGTTTAGTCATCACTTGGCACATCTGGTGTTGTTCTGCTTTTCATCTTGGAAAGTCCCACTACATGTCTGGTCTGCGGCAGCCATATTAAGCAATTGATTATAGTGTATATATTAGCTGAGAGTATATCTGAGTATATATGCAAGTGAGATCTATATGAAATATATATATATTTCCATCACAATCCCCCCTTAGATATCACTTGCCCTAATCCTAACCTCCTGTCCCAAAGCGCTGGAACTCTATTATGCTGCCGGCGAGATGACGCCTAGTGCATACACCCCTCTCTGTACAGAATTTTTATAAATGGGCTGTCAGGAGAAATGTTCGTGGCATTGTAATCATAGACCCTTAGTCAACAGCATGTGTAGTCAGCGGTGTTTATTCAGTTCATCTATCAGGTCAGGCAGGGCATACACAGCATCATTCTGTCTTGGGTGTATCCTCTGTTATGGGAGTTTTCATGCCATGCGATGCATATATCGAAGTGGGTCTTCCCTCCAGTTTCACAGAGGTTGGTGTCGTCAGCAGCACTTTCAAACGACCATCAAATCTGGGATCAAGTGGTGCTCTCCTTACAAACTTTTTCACCAACGCCCAGTCTCCTGGCTTCAAGGAGTGCGTACCGGATACCGAATCTGGATCTGGCAATGAAGAGAAATCTCTAGAATGGATATTAGTGAGATTTTTGGTCAGTTCAATTACATAAGCAGACAAAGTATCATATTGCATAGTCAGCTGCTGAGTGAAGAATACCCCTAACCTTGGACTAGTCCCAAACAAAATTTCATATGGTGACAGCTTTTCTGGGCCTCTGTGAGTGTGCCTTACACTAAACAGTGCAATTGGGAGTGATTAGTTATCCTTAATGGCATGTTGTTGCAGAATGCTATGACAGCTGTGCTAGGCAAGTATGCCATGAATTTGTAATAACTAAAAATCATTGTAACCAGTATGTATTTCCACCTCTATACTTAGAGTTGAGCCATTCACATGTAAAGACTGTAGGCTCACCTATTCTGTGGTTCAAACAAATCTCAAATTTTGAATCTTCAGACCACAGTGCAGATTTCCACTGATCTATTTTGCAGTCCTTGTGCTTCTTGGCTCAAATAAACTACTAAGTTTGTAATATTCATCGTTTCTTTGCAGCAATTCGACTACAAAGTCCTTAATCTAACAGTCTTCTAACAACAGTTGGAGTTGAAATGTTCTTACTACTTTATGTCTGTGGATCATTTATGAGGTGCTATTAATTTGCGGTTTCTGAGTTTGGTAACTCTGATGAACTTATCCTCTGCAGCAAAATTAATTATAAGTCTTCCTATAGTGGAGCAGTCCTCTTGACATCATGTTTCTACATAGCAATTGATTTTTTCCATTACTGCACTGTCATTTGTTTTTACTTAGTTTAATGGCCCATGACATATTATGGCTCAGAACATTGAGAGCTCAGCACTGTATGGAACTGTATACCAATACTGTCTCTACACAACACGTCTGAAGATCACAAACATTTTTTGAAGACCAAGGATTCCACAAATGAACTGTTGATAAATCATACTTTTTCATTGGAAGCAATTCCAGGTGACTACAGAATAAAGTTGATTGAGAGAATGCCAAGGGTGTGTAAAGCTATCATTAGAGTAAAAAGGAGTGTAACTTCAAGGTTTTGCTGTGATCAGTTTAAATCTACAATGTGCCCATATTCTAATAAGAACAAGGAAAACCATTGTATGAGCAGGTCGGTGAAAATTTTGGATTGGTATTCCATGCTGAAGAGGATCCTATACTAAAGATCAAAATTCCCCCTCCAAATTATGATGGTAGATTTCTGAGCCTAAGATAAAAAGTCCAAATTTCCACCCTTGGTTTGGTAACAATGCAACTGTTGTTAACACATTATTCCCCACAATTTAAGGTAAAACCAGTAATATATGATGTGTACATATTTGGTGACAGGCATTTTAACCCCTTAGTGACAACCAACATGTTTTTTTACTGACTATAATATAGAATAGCATACCAAGACGCGTGACAATATTGCAGCTGTTAGCTGTACACTATAGCTGACATCTTGCTGCATCAACCATGATCAGTGTTAGCAATGACCATGACCGTTTAATCCCTTAAATGCTGGTGTCAATAGCATGCTGTCTGCTCTTTAATCTCACTGGCACCCTGAGATCTTGATCGTGTGGTCCTGATGTTTGCCATGGCAATTCACATCCAAATAACGGCCTTAAATTCTACCAGCTAGAGTAACTAGAAATGGGGAGACACTTGGATATTCGGGTTCAGACAAACAGTTACAAAAAGTTTGGGTTCAGGTACCAGAACAGTACCCGAATCCAAGCCAAGCACCGGCCCTTATTCACTTCAATGGGAGGCCTGAACATCCAGTGTTTGCCACCCAGTCATGTGCATGACAGCGTGGCAAACATCACTTCTGATCAGCGGTAAAATCATCACCACCACTGAAACAGTAACGGTTCCCATGCTGTTGAAAGACAGTGTGATTGTGCAGCTGGGACCAGAGGTATAAAGTTTACTTCTGGTTACTTGTGTCAGCTGAAGAGACTACTGATCCCATCAGCCGATGCCTTCTGCTGCTAATAAAAGTGAGAGCAGGAGTGGCTAATGAGAGTATTCATCAGCTGACACCTGCACTGTAAATGAATAATTTAAAAAAATGGCATGGATTCCCCTGCATTTTTGATAACCATCCAGGCAAAACTCACAGCTGCTGGCTGCAACCCTCAGCTGCCGGCTTTAGCAAGGCTGATTATCTAGATTAGATAATAATAATTAAAAAAAAAGAAGTTGGGTCCCTCTATTTTTGACAACCAGTCAAGCTAAAGCAGACAGCTGGGTGGTGGTATTCTCAGGCTTATAAGGGGCCATGGATATTGACTTCCCTGCCTAAAAACAGCAGCCCACAGCCACCCAGAAAAGGTGCTTCAATTAGATGCAATTCTGGCACTTTGCCTGGCTCTTCCCACCTGCCCTGTAGTGGTGCAAGTGGGGTTCATATGTGTGGAGTTGATGTCACCTTTGTATTGTCCTGTGACATCTAGCCCATGGCTTAGTTAGGGAAAGGCATCTATAACTCTCATAGCAAGTGAGCATTTCTGCTACACAGAGCAGTGCTTGGGTGATTGCAGCTTCTAGTCTCCCCAGAGACTAAAAAATATATATATATATAAAAGTTTCAATCACCCTCCCCTTCACCCCATTCAAAATAAAACAATATATTTTAAAGAAACACATTTCTGGTATAGCCAAGTTAAAAATCATCCTATGTATCAATATATAAAAAAAAAAAATCCTATCGGTAAATGGCATAACGAGAAAAAAAGTAAAAACACCAGAATTACGGTTGTTTGGTCATCACAACATTACAATAATGTGGAATCAAAACATTGCATCTATGTAAGGGGCACAAGGAGGTTTCCATAAATATGAATGTTTGCCTTCCTTGTTATGCTATTGTAAATAGTTAATGTTGTGAATATTTATGGTACCTGTTCTATGTATGATTACTGTTATAGTTGTAGGGAAAGCGTAATACCCTAGTTTGGCCACTAGATGGGGGTGAAGAGTTATTCAGCTTGTAAATAGTTAAGTGGGAGGAGCTAGCGACAGTTAATCTGGGAAATATCTGCAAATTTGAATCAGTTGGGCGGGAGTGCCCTGTTAGGGCATTCAGCACTGCAGAAGTCCAAGGTCAAGTCAGGCAGCATAAGGGCCAGGAAGGCCAGCCGAGAGAGAAGAAGGGCCCCGTAACATTTAATAATAAGCCCGGCTATCCAGGGTCAGTTTGGAAGATTGCAGCAGTGCCAGCAGCAACAGCAGTGAAAATGTAACGATTTAGGCAAGAGCCAGGCCATCCACAGCAATAGGATACAGCAGCAACAGAGGCTAAAGAAAAAGCCAGGACAGAATGGCAGGTCTCTCTCTTGTTTGCAGCTGATTTCGGGGGCTGAAGGGCTTGTGTCTGGGGCAAAGCAGATTACAGGATGCCTGACTGTGATAGAGCTGAACAGGGAAGACTTTGAGAAACCATGCGGTACGGTATGACCCAGTACATTCTGTGTGACAGGAAGAATAGTGCAGGGAAAGAGGAAGACGTGTACTGCTTAGAACATTGTATTAATGCTGTAAAAGAAATGGATGCGCTGTGTCCGGAAGTCAGTAAAGTTGTTCAGTTGAAAGTTGCAATGGACTGTGTCTCTGTTTGTGTGAAATCGATTGAAGAAAGTCCCCTGAAGAAGAGAGGAGACTCTGAAGGAGGTGGACCTGGAGACACAGGTACACTTACTAAAGGAGCAGCAGGTATGTTGACTGGGAGTCATGGAGTGTATGTTAGGAGAGGCCAGGGTGTGATGGAGCAGAAGTCTGTGAAGGAACAGAAGTCCTCAGCCACGACCGCCTGCCTGGGCCACCCTTACACTTACACCAAAATACTAGCAATAAAAATGTCAGCTTAGCATGCAAAAAACAAGCCCCAGATCACGAAAAATGGAGACGCTACAGATCTTGAAAAATGACGCAATTTTTGTTGTTTTTTTTAACAAATTTTGAATTTTTTTTCACCGCTTAAATAAAAAAGAACCGAGACATGTTTGGTATCTACGAACTCGTAATAACCTGGAGAATTATAATGGCCGGTCAGTTTTAGCATTTTGTGAACATGGTACTTGGAATTTTTTTTTTTTTCCGTTTTCCAGTACACTTTATGGTAAAACAAATGGTGCTATTAAAAAGTACAACTTGTCCCGCGAAAGCAAGGCCTCACATGGCCATATTGATGGAAAAATAAAACGTTACGGCTCTGTGAAGAAGGGAAGCGAAAAACAGAAACTCAAAAATGAAAATGGGCTGCGGCGAAAAGGGGTTAAAGAGATAATCAATTTTTTTTTATGTTTTCTAATAAGAAAGAAGCATGTGCCCATTACATTGCTATTACCATTTGCAGCAGTAATTTAGTTTCTCTGTTTATCGTTTGAAAAAACATCAAACATAAAAAGAAGAATGTTCAGCTTATATTTTGAACATGCATGCATTGAACATTGTTATTTAATTATAGTAACAGATGTAAGATTGCTTATTTTTAATATGTATACAAAGCTCTGTAGTGAGATTTATTTAATGAGTTTTTAATCTTTCTAAATCAGTAAACGTATTGGTTAACTGTGGAACAGTAGCAAATATGTTGTCACAGTAGTGATTGTCATATGAGCTGTCGTCATTGCAATTAAAATGAGATTCCATGGGGTAAATCTGAATAGGATGAAAGATGGTGTATCTGCATGTCACACCATGTGGCAATGTGTTTTGCTAAGTCTAAGTCATGCTCCAAGTTTGAAAACTTCAAACAACTGAAATACCACAACATTCATAAAACAGAGCTGAGCTACTGGGAGTAAGAAAAAAAAAATACAAAAAGGTAGCAGACCTCAACAGCAGATGGTAAAATTAACATTTCAACAGTTCTTGTCTTTCATCTCAGTCTCCATAGTACATCTTTTCTAGAAAAACTAAGATTTAGGTTTAGAAAGATGCAGAATTACATAAAACATCTGGAATATGGGACAAGAAATATTGGCTTATTATCCCAGATAGACCATACCTATGAAAAATTTAATAGTACTGTTTTGGTAGTTTTAATCTCCAGAGTTTCTCGAGATATGTTATGAAAACATCATATTGGTAATTTATATTAGAAAGAACACCTGCTGATGAAAGCAAATATTCTCTCTTTAAAAGCAAAGATGGTTTGGTGTTTTTCATAAATATTGCTGTACATATATTTCATTTTGCTTGATGATAAACACAATTTATGTCTTGCATAGAAGGAATGTTTGTTGACATAAATGTATATTTTATTTAATTACAAAAAATAAAAAAAAGTTACATTAATTATTTTTTATAAAACAATCATTACAATTTGACAGTAAGAAATAATTTGTCATTAGAGACATTCAAAGCAATATATATGTGTCATGCTATGTTGAATTTTAAGGATATTTATGCAGTAGAAATAGTGAACAATGATAAATGCTATATATTAATGTTATAAAATGTTTTTAGAGTTTTTGCCTCCTATAAAAATAAAATTATGTCTGTATATACTATCTCAAATATTAGAGTTATTTCTGCTTCTTATCTGAGAATCATTACAGTGCTTTTATGAGTTTCCTCTTAGGTCAGTAAATCAGGAGTTGTTCCTTGCCATTGATTCTTATCAAGCCCATGGGAGTGTCAGTTGCCACTTTAGTCCTGATAGTCCAATCACATCACAAGGTTGATTCCAATGTGGGAGACCACTCGCTAAATTCTTTGAAACTGTACTGCAATTAATGGAATTGTAGGATCACAAATTAATTTAACTAATGAGAATAAAAGTGGGTTGAACCAGCATACCAGCATTTTTATTGATATGGTTAGCACATACTACTATTAGAAAGTGAAGCATACCCTTTCTAAACCTGTTGTAGTTGGTGTGATAATTCTGGGATGTCTACAACCTTAATTGTTTCTTCTACTTTGAAATGTTTACCCTAAAGGTTCATGCAGACATCCATGGATGTCAGTCCAACATCAGACTGCAATACATAGTCTGGCTGGGGTTTCTCAACTGGAGTGTAGCAGCTTATAGAAATACAAGGAGCTGTCACACTCAGGTCGGGAATTCCGCATCTAGTCTGAGCATTAGCGGTCTGAGCTCAGACCAAATAGCTCAGGTACCTGAAGAAGCCATAAGGCAGGTTACATTTTCCATAATGCTTTTGACTTTGCAGAGTGGACTGAGAGCCCTAATTTTGTACTTTCTCTGAAGAGTTTTATCTAATAGCAGCAGTAAACTGCTGTACTTTGACTCATACGGCAGACTGTCAGTGTATCCTATGTAGTCCAGTTTTAGCCTATCTACCTCTTTTCCTGCTTACAATAGGTTTCTCCATGTCAGCTTCTTCAATCAAGGGGCAAGGAAGATCAGAGGGACATCTCATGAAATATCTTGGATATTCTGCACACAGTAATCACAGATAGAATACAGGCAGAGTGAGTTATTGAGGCTTTATGCCTATGTAACTAATCACTGTATGGATTACAGATAGCATTGACCGTCAGTTTGAGTCATCAGATCTCTGGAGCTAATCATTGCATGGAGAGGAGCAAGGAAGCCAGGGAGCTACCAGGAGAAATGTTATAGGTTAACTGGAACTCTGACCTCTGGATAATAAATATATGTAACTGCGTTATTGCATAGCATGCTTAAGTAGTTTTTGCTGAAATATCTGGAAATAAGGTTTAGGCCAGGAAAGTATAACCTTTTTGGTCTAAGGGCTGCATTGTCAGATTGTGTGGAATATCTGCCAGAAAAATTCACCGTGTGAACACAGTTTAATGTGAGAAGCAGAAACAGTTGAATATTTCCTTTCTCTCATAAACTGCAATATATAAAGTAACGCTCATGCTTAGCCACTTCATTACCACGTGTAGTCCTTTCCGTACTATTCGACTTCCCATTATGCCAAAATATTTGAAATCCAAATATGGTAACACAGTGCACTATTGGTACCTGTGCATATGAGGCTACCATTCACTTCTGTTCTCCCTAGTATGTATACAGAAAAAAAGGAAAAAGATCCAGCTCCGGAATCAAAGTATCAAAATTTTATTTTGGCATATTAAAATCAGAAAACTGCTTAGAGACGATCAATCACATCATTTAGAAACTGCCATCAGATTGCTGGACGCGTTTGATGCTGAAGTCTAAGAGCACGGGCAGTGCTCGAAATATAGTCTTGGATAACCATTTAAGTAATGGCTGTGTCTGACTGTACAGGGACATTGTGTGATTATACCACAGCTCCTGGGCAGGGGAGGAAGCAAAGGAGAGTATACAGACATCACAGCATGGGGTCACAGCTGATTCTTACTTATAGGTAAAACATTGTCAAAAACAAGCAGCGAAATGCTTCATCTCACTAAAAGAATGAGCTGCGATCCCATGCTGTAATGTCTATATACTCTCTTATGCGTTCTCCGCTACCCAGAAGCTGTGATATGATCCGACCATGTCCCTGTACGGTCAGACACAGCCATTCCACAGTACACAGCAGGGACACATTTATAAGATTATCTCAGCACAGGAACATTTTTTTGTTAACATATCCAGTTGTGGAAATAATTTTTATTGCAAGATCTATCAATTAAATTGTACTTTATTCATGGGTAAAACACCTTTAAAAATATACCTTGCAGTGGACCCAGACTACAAGTCACCTAAGGAACAAGTCAAACGCTTTATCATCGGGTGAACTTATCTTTTGTGCAGCAAAATCATCATTCTCAAGAGTGCAACACACTGCCAAGATCCATGGCAGATCACTCAGAGGGCATCATTTGCTTTTGTCTGCCTGTACAAGTAGAAATGGCCACTGAGCGGTAAGGATTACCGATCAGCGGATTTACCGCGCCGATGGAAAAGCCTGGTGAAGCTTGGTAGCGGTAATAAGTGGCATAAGTAGCATACGTAAGAGCTCAGCCTCTAAGCATTATTACATTAACATGGCTACAGAACATTTCATCATACTGTGTAACTTTAACCTCACTTTGTAAAGTACAAAAAGAAGAATGCTCATAATGACTAAATACTGTATAATACCTATTTACTCTATTTATAATATTCATAAGACTACAAGAAAAGTCTCATGGAAACAGCCACCACTCTGACCGCTGCAATCTGCAGCATTTGATTAAAATTAAACCGTTTAATTGACAAGAAAGTAAGGTAATTTTTAATAAATACCACAGAGATAAACCAAACTATAGATTTTCCCCAGAAGGTGACTGGTTTCCAGATTGTCAACAGTCCTATAAAGCAATGAAATCTACATATCTATCAGATGTGAATACAATCATTTGGTGCATATTCAAAATAATTACAATTTTGCTTAATTTTCCATACCTGCATATTTGAAATAAATTGAAGTGTCTTAATCAAAGCATTGAAGTTATTAAATATGGTAATCTTTACAGTTTATAGTAATTCAGTCATTTTTTTATTAATTTGACACAGATACACTTATAATTCTAATGTTTCAACCAAGCACCACTTTCAATGCAATTAAAAATGGTTATGAAAGAGTGTGGGCTCCTTTGTGAGAGAAGAAATCATTCTTCTGATTAACATGCAAACGAGCTCATGCTGACAAAATAGATTGGGGTTTTAAAACCCCAATTACTTCAGTATGATTATCTATTTACTAGTACACAGACTGCTATAATTCCTGATAAAATACATACCCTGACCAGATTTTACACATATATTTACCACAGCAGCTACATTTTTTTTTTCATTCAAGGCTTCAATCAAGTGTCTTTTCCATATTGTAGATAATTTATCCTAGGATTTGCTAAAAATAAATAAATTAAAGCTCCATTTTATGAGAATACAAACAGCAAATATATCATATTGAATGCGAATTTAAGTGATGAAAATACAAGATTTCAGCACCTTCTTTTTGTAAGTTGATGTGAACATTTGCTGGTTTGCGTTGTTTTTGAACTTTATTTAGAGGAAAATAATAAACTGTATCCTTTTTAAATAATACAGACGATCCCCAATTCTAACTATCAGGCATTGATTTATGCTCACTACAGTCTGCACATGTACACATGTTTTTTTTTTTTTCTCTCAGACTTCTAAAGAAAATTATAATGCATTAATGACAGGAACCACAGTAATGGAAAAAGGTCACCCTCTCTTGAACACCTTCTGTTTTAAACCATTATACATAAAGACATTTGAGAAAGCAAAAAATTAAAAGCCAGCCTTTGTGCTGCCCATTACTGAAATATTATGGAAGAATAATCTATATAAAATGTAGTGGAATAACAGATTCTTTTGGATCTAAATTAACTGCAGCCATAGAAACGCTTTTATACTTATTATGTATCTGCATGTTGATGCAATTATTAAAAGAACACCTGACAGCATCCAACTTATTTAATTGAATTAACAAAGGTTGAAATGAGGTTTTCCAATGTGAAGTTGTGAATAACTAGAGATCCCAGGTGCATTACAGCCAGGCAGGGCTTCCTTATGACCGAATGACAATTTACAACCTTCACACTGTAATTAAATGTCATTCACTTTAACATATGTGTGTGCATATATGTATATATATATATATACACATATATATATATATATATATATATATATATATTACTATGTGCACACACATAGATGCTACAATGTGTACATATACTGTATATATATATATATATATATATATATATATATACACACACACACACACGTTTTAACATCTGTATGTATATAATATATATTTATATATAAGTATATATACATATATAAACAGTGTATTTTTTTTACTTTAATAAGCATTTTTTAACCCAAAATTTGGAAGGAGATTGGGTGTGCATTTTATAGACCAAATGCAGCTTACCAGGGGGTGCGGCAGCAGCGGTGGAGCCAGGACACAGGTGGTAGAGTCCCCGCTGCAGGAAGCTGCACCGGCAAGAGTGAGATGATGCTGCTTCCTCTAGACTGAGAAGAGCGGGTGTCCTGATGGTGCAAGGCAGGAGCCATTGATCTCCCTAAGGTGAGATTCAGGAAAAAGATGGTGTGCAAGGCAGAAGCCATTGATGTCCTGATGGTGGGCTGTAAATACATGTTGCTGGTGTCAGCACATATGCAGATTGAGATGTCAAACTGTTCAATGACCATCTGTGCATGTGCTACCTTTGGCACAATTTTTCTGAACACCATTGCCAGGAGATCAATGTGTGAAGTAGGGATTCTGCTCCAGCTACTTGCCGCCGACATTTGCTGTAGCCCATGCTGGGAGATCACTGGCTCCTGCCTCACACCACTGAGACAGCCCCTCCTCCCAGCCCGGGGCATTCAGCATTGCCCCATTCCTGCTGCTTCTGGCTTACTGCAGTGGCAACCCTGCCTCCTGTGACCTCGGTCTATCGCCGCCGACCCACCTGGTAAGATAATCTTAGATTTCAGACTATAAGATGGACTCCCATTGTAACATTAAAAATGTTTAATTTCATTCTCTAAATTTTGGGTGCGTCTTATATGCCGACAAATACGGTATATATATGCAGCAGTTGAGATAATTATTCATCACATCACCATTGCATGTAAATACTTTTCCAAAAGTACTATTGAAATGAAATTCTCACCAAATGTCAGTAGCAACCCATCCAATCCACACAGGCAAAGTAATCAAACCAAGATAATAATGAGAAATAACACAGGGAAAATGTATTGAACATACTTACTACAATTTAATTACCACTTTGTACAAACGCCTAGTGAAGACAGCGTCAAGCTGCCTCCTTTATGGAAAAACTAGTCACATGCATTGCGCAGGTGTGATTTTGGCCCATTCTTCCTCACAAACACTCATCAAATCCTGAAGGTCACTTGGGCTCCTTCTATGAACTCTAAGCTTTAGCTACTTCCATGCATTTTCTATTGGATTCAGTTCAGGTGATTGGTTGGTCCATTCTCGCAGCTTTATTTTCATTCACTGAAACCAATTGAGAGCTTCCTTGAATGTGTGTGATTTGATTTATTTACTAGTGATGAACAAGCGTGCACTCAACTGCTTGATTCTCAATCTATCATCAGAGTGCTCGGGTACATTCGTTCCTTGATTGAGTATTGCGTGTGCTCCATCGCCATGCTCGAGTGCCTGTACTGCATGCTTCGCAGCTGTTTGACAGCCAATAAACATATATGGATTGCTTGATATTCACGGTAATCCCATAGCCAGTTATATATTTCTCGGTGAAGCAATGCTCGGCACACTCTCTTCTGGAAGCAGCACAAAGTGAGTTCATATAGGAGGGATAGCTTAGTTTAAAGCAGGCATATAGACAGTGTTTAACTGATATTACATTACTTGTATAACACTGCTGCAACATTAAAACAAAAGTCCTTTCTCTAATAAAACTGCTGTTACCTGTGGTTAGGGTTGGTGGAACGCACTAAATAAAATATGATAGTAAAGTGTGTTCACCACCCGGGGTCCACCGTGCAGAGATGGCAAACTGCAGCTAAGAGGGCAAAGGTGAGACTAGCAGCAAGAGTAAGTGACTCGAGTTAACATCACTCATTGGAGAAGCATGTGACAGTGCTAATCGCACACAGCGATGAAAAAGGAACTCTGCAACAGGACTGTGTTAATCGGCACACAGCCTTAGAGTGAACATGACACTAAATGCGTACCCTGTTAGCATCACAGGTGTACGCAAGCCCCACTAGGGCAAGGGAATGGGTAGTGGACTCCAACACAGTGCGATCATACACAGACCTCCTCTCTGGAGAAGCTTGAATTCTAAAGGCATTGGCCAGACCTGAGCACATTCAAACGAGTCCACAGTACCGTTAGGTTCCTTACACACACAAAACATGAATGATCTTAGCACACCAACGGGCATGCCAAAGATCCTTTTATAGTTTTTGTCAATCTGACAGGACCTTGATCACTGGTAAATCCAGAGCCAGACCAGGACCTGAGCATGTAACGGGCGACCACCAACGAGAAGTTGACCCAGGAGCATGCTTAGTAGAGTGAAACCTGGACTTAGACTCAGGAGTGACTACTCACCGCTGAGTATTGCTAGTTACTATAGCTGAACCTGGAGAGGTAACAGTAACGAAGCACACAGCCCAAGTATGAGCAAGAGGCTGAGACCGACATCTTTGCTGAGCAGCATTCACTGCGGTCGAGACCTGAATGGGGGACAGCAAGAGAAGACAAGGCTTGGGATTCATCCTGTGCAGAGGGAGAATCCCGGCGCCTAACATCTGCCTTCAGTGCAGGAATAGCTGGTGGAGGAGGCATGGTTTTAGATTAGAGGCTTAAAGGCAGGGTTTTCTGCCTTACAGTCATTCTTTGGGCACACTGCTGCTGTAATCTAAAAAGAAAAGTCCCTTTAAGGGCTACATATTATATTTTCCCTATTAATACCAGAAGTTTGCAGGAATATATTATATACCTAATCTAAAATGTGCATGTCTTGCAGTAAGGGATGCGGACAAGGATGGCCCGCTGATGGTGCACCCAGAGGCCTATGCCGTGGGACAGGTGAAAAAGTGCCTGCTGCAGGAGCACAACAAATATGCTCATCCATGAGACCCAACTTACAGTCCCAATTAACAAGGAGTTGTGGTATACCATTCTTGAAGCCGGTACAGTTCAAACAGGTGGTTTGTTGGATGGCAGAAAATGCTTCCAGTATGTCCAGTACCACCTTCTTCCACATGGTCCAGTCTCTATTGCCAAGAATCTGGACCACAAAATCCTTACCCTTATCTTCCATCCTCCCACCATGGTGACTGGTGGGAGGATGAAGGATCCTCTGCAAGCAATTACTTTTAAAAGTCACATTGTTAGTGAAGGAAAGGCCATCTGTGTGCAATCTAAGTGTTACATGGTCTCTCAGTATATAAACACCATTTCTGAATGGCAACCAAGGCGGAAACACCATTAAGCAAGAGGCGCTACTAAACAAACAATACCATGACAACCAAGAAAGTCTCCAAACAAGTCAGGGACAAAGTAGATGAGAAGCACATGTCAGGGTTGTGTTATAAAGATTAAATCCCAATCTCTGATGATCCCCTGGCGCAACATTAAATCTATTCAGATTGATCAGCGTCTTCGCGAGCGCAAAGCTGTGCACCATATGGCAGTTTCCTCTGAGCAAAGTCCTGAGCCTATGCAATGTGATAGGATTGTGACTAGAACAGAACGGCAGGAATTCAGACGTCAGAATAGGCTGTGTTTTTACTGTGGTGATTCTGCTCATGTTATCTCTGATTGCCCTAAGCGTACTAAGAGAGTTGCTAGGTCTGTTACCATCAGTACTATACAGCCTAAATTTCTCTTATCTGTGACCCTGATTTGCTCATTGTCGTCCTTTTCTGTCATGGCATTTGTGGATTCAGGCGCTGCCCTGAACTTAATGGACTTAGAATTTGCCAGTCGCTGTGGTTTTTCCTTGCAGCCTTTGCAGAGCCCTATTCCTTTGAGGGGTATTGATGCTACACCCTTGGCCAAGGATAAACCTCAGTACTGGACGCAGATGACCATGTACATGGCTCCAGCACATCAGGAAGATTGCCGTTTTCTGGTGTTGCATAACCTGCATGATGTTGTTGTACTGGGTTTTTCATGGTTACAGGAACATAATCCGGTGCTGGATTGGAAAACTATGTCTGTGACTAGTTGAGGTTGTCAAGGGGTACATAGTGACGTTCCTTTGATGTCAATTTCCTCTTCCCCCTCTTCTGAGGTCCCTGAGTTTTTGTCAGATTTCCAGGATGTATTTGATGAGCCCAAGTCCAGTTCCCTTCCACCACACCAGGACTGTGATTGTGCTATTAACTTGATTCCTGGTTGCAAGTTCCCTAAGGACCGACTTTTCAATCTGTCTGTGCCAGAGCATGCCGCCATGCGGAGTTATGTTAAGAAGTCTTTGGAGAAGGGGCATATTCAGCCCTCTTCGTCACCATTGGGAGCGGGTTTCTTTTTTGTTGCTAAGAAGGATAGCTCCTTGAGACCCTGTATTGATTATCGTCTTCTTAATAAGATCACGGTCAAATTCCAATGCCCCTTGCCTTTGCTTACTGATTTGTTTGCTCAGATTAAGGGGGCTAGTTGGTTTACTAAGATTGACCTCCGAGGGGCATATAATCTTGTTCGTATTAAACAGGGTGACGAATGGAAAACTGCATTTAATTCGCCCAAAGGCCATTTTGAATACCTTGTGATGCCATTTGGGCTCTCTAATGCTCCATCTGTGTTCCAGTCTTTCATGCATGATATTTTCCGCAATTATCTTGATAAATTCATGGTCGTATATTTGGATGATATTTTGATTTTTTCCGATGATTGGGAGTCTCATGTGAAGCAGGTCAGGATGGTGTTCCAGATCCTTCGTGATAATGCTTTGTTTGTGAAGGGGTTTAAGTGCCTATTCGGAGTTCAGAAGGTCTCTTTTTTGGGTTTTATTTTTTCTCTCTCTATAGAAATGGATCCTGTTAACGTCCAAGCTATTCATGACTGGATTCAACCCACATCTGTGAAGGGCCTTCAAAAATTTTTGAGCTTTGCTAATTTCTATCGCCGTTTCATTGCCAACTTTTCCAGTGTGGTTAAGCCCCTTACTGATTTGACGAAGAAAGGCGCTGATGTGACGAATTGGTCCTCTGCGGCTGTTGAGGCCTTTCAGGAGCTTAAACGCCGATTTACTTCTGCCCCTGTGTTGCGTCAGCCGGATGTTTCTCTCCTTTTCAGGTTGAGGTCGACGCTTCTGAGATTGGGGCAGGTGTTATGAACAGGTAATTCAGAACCACAATGGACATTGAAGTTCAGAGCACACAAAGTGACCTGACAATTACCAAAAACAAAGGACGAGCTCTGAGACGTGGGAACTCTGCTGACCGCAATCCCTAATCCTAACACACCACACTAGAGGTAGCCGTGGATTGCTCCTAACGCTCCCTGTGCAACTCGGCACAGCCTGAGAAACTAACTAGCCCTGAAGATAGAAAAATAAGCCTACCTTGCCTCAGAGAAATTCCCCAAAGGAAAAGGCAGCCCCCCACATATAATGACTGTGAGTAAGATGAAATACAAACACAGAGATGAAATAGATTTAGCAAAGTGAGGCCCGACTTTCTGAATAGACCGAGGATAGGAAAGATAGCTTTGCGGTCAACACAAAAACCTACAAACAACCACGCAGAGGGGCAAAAAGACCCTCCGCACCGACTAACGGTACGGAGGTGCTCCCTCTGCGTCTCAGAGCTTCCAGCAAGCAAGAAAAACCAATAAAGCAAGCCGGACAGAAAAAATAGCAAGCAAAAATAACACAAGCAAAACTTAGCTTATGCAGGATAGACAGGCCACAGGAACGATCCAGGAGGAAGCAAGACCAATACTAGAACATTGACTGGAGGCCAGGATCAAAGCACCAGCTGGAGTTAAATAGAGCAGCACCTAACGACTTAACCTCATCACCTGAGGAAGGAAACTCAGAAGCCGAAGTACCACTCTCGACCACAGGAGGGAGCTTGGCCACAGAATTCACAACAGTACCCCCCCCTTGAGGAGGGGTCACCGAACCCTCACCAGAGCCCCCAGGCCGACCAGGATGAGCCACATGAAAGGCACGAACCAGATCGGCAGCATGGACATCAGATGCAAAGACCCAGGAATTATCTTCCTGACCATAACCTTTCCACTTAACCAGATACTGGATCTTCCGTCTCGAAACACGAGAATCCAAAATTTTCTCCACTATATACTCCAATTCCCCTTCAACCAAAACCGGAGCAGGAGGATCAATAGATGGAACTACAGGTGCCACGTATCTCCGCAACAATGACCTATGGAACACGTTATGGATGGAAAAAGAAGCTGGAAGAGTCAAACGAAAAGACACAGGATTAAGGACCTCAGAAATCCTATATGGACCAATGAAACGAGGCTTAAATTTAGGAGAGGAAACCTTCATAGGAATATAACGAGATGACAACCAAACCAAATCCCCAACACGAAGTCGGGGACCCACACAGCGCCTGCGTTTAGCGAAACGCTGAGCCCTCTCCTGGGACAAAGCCAGATTGTCCACCACAAGAGTCCAAATCTGCTGCAACCTATCCACCACAGTATCCACACCAGGACAGTCCGAAGACTCAACCTGCCCTGAAGAGAAACGAGGGTGGAACCCAGAATTGCAGAAAAACGGCGAAACCAAAGTAGCCGAGCTGGCCCGATTATTAAGGGCGAACTCAGCCAAAGGCAAAAAGGACACCCAATCATCCTGATCAGCAGAAACAAAACATCTCAGATATGTTTCCAAGGTCTGATTGGTTCGTTCAGTCTGGCCATTTGTCTGAGGATGGAAAGCCGAGGAAAAAGACAAATCAATGCCCATCCTAGCACAAAAGGCTCGCCAAAACCTCGAAACAAACTGGGAACCTCTGTCGGAAACGATGTTCTCTGGAATGCCATGTAAACGAACCACATGCTGGAAAAACAATGGCACCAAATCAGAGGAGGAAGGCAATTTAGACAAGGGCACCAAATGCACCATCTTAGAGAAGCGATCACAAACCACCCAAATGACCGACATTCTTTGAGAGACGGGGAGATCCGAAATAAAATCCATAGAGATATGTGTCCAAGGCCTCTTCGGGACCGGCAAGGGCAAAAGCAACCCACTGGCACGAGAACAGCAGGGCTTAGCCCGAGCACAAATCCCACAGGACTGCACAAAAGAACGCACATCCCGCGACAGAGACGGCCACCAAAAGGATCTAGCCACCAAATCTCTAGTACCAAAGATTCCAGGATGACCAGCCAACACCGAACAATGAACCTCAGAGATAACTTTATTCGTCCACCTATCAGGGACAAACAGTTTCTCCGCTGGGCAACGGTCAGGTCTATTAGCCTGAAATTTTTGCAGCACCCGCCGCAAATCAGGGGAGATGGCAGACAAAATTACCCCCTCTTTGAGAATACCCGCCGGCTCAGACAAACCCGGAGAATCGGGCACAAAACTCCTAGACAGGGCATCCGCCTTCACATTTTTAGAGCCCGGAAGGTACGAAACCACAAAGTCAAAACGGGAGAAAAACAGCGACCAACGAGCCTGTCTAGGATTCAACCGTTTGGCAGACTCGAGATAAGTCAAGTTTTTGTGATCAGTCAAGACCACCACGCGATGCTTAGCTCCTTCAAGCCAATGACGCCACTCCTCGAATGCCCACTTCATGGCTAGCAACTCTCGATTGCCAACATCATAATTTCGCTCAGCAGGCGAAAATTTCCAGGAAACGAAGGCGCATGGTTTCATCACCGAGCAATCAGAACTTCTCTGCGACAAAACAGCCACTGCTCCAATTTCAGAAGCATCAACCTCGACCTGGAATGGAAGCGAAACATCTGGTTGGCACAACACAGGGGCAGAAGAAAAACGACGCTTCAACTCCTGAAAAGCTTCCACAGCAGCAGAAGACCAATTGACCACATCAGCACCCTTCTTGGTTAAATCAGTCAACAGTTTAGCAATGCTAGAAAAATTAGCGATGAAGCGACGATAAAAATTAGCAAAGCCCAGGAACTTCTGCAGACTCTTCAGAGATGTTGGCTGAGTCCAATCATAAATGGCCTGAACTTTAACAGGGTCCATCTCGATAGTAGAAGGAGAAAAAATGAACCCCAAAAATGAAATCTTCTGAACACCAAAGAGACACTTTGACCCCTTCACAAACAAAGAATTAGCACGCAGAACCTGGAACACCATTCTGACCTGCTTCACATGAGACTCCCAATCATCCGAGAAGACCAAAATATCATCCAAGTATACAATCAGGAATTTATCCAGGTACTCTCGGAAGATGTCATGCATAAAGGACTGAAACACTGATGGAGCATTAGAAAGTCCGAATGGCATAACCAGGTACTCAAAATGGCCTTCGGGCGTATTAAATGCTGTTTTCCATTCATCGCCCCGTTTAATACGCACAAGATTATACGCACCACGAAGATCTATCTTGGTGAACCAACTAGCCCCCTTAATCCGAGCAAACAAATCAGACAGCAGCGGCAAGGGGTACTGAAACTTGACCGTAATTTTATTTAGAAGGCGGTAATCAATACAAGGTCTCAGCGAACCATCCTTCTTGGCCACAAAAAAGAACCCTGCTCCCAATGGCGACGATGACGGGCGAATATGACCCTTCTCCAAAGACTCCTTCACATAACTCCGCATAGCGGCGTGCTCAGGTACAGATAAATTAAACAGTCGACCCTTAGGAAACTTACTACCAGGAATCAAATCGATAGCACAATCACAATCCCTATGCAGAGGTAGGGCATTGGACTTGGGCTCATCGAATACATCCCGGTAATCAGACAAGAACTCTGGGACCTCAGAAGGGGTGGATGATGAGATAGACAGAAATGGAACATCACCATGTACCCCCTGACAACCCCAGCTGGACACAGACATTGATTTCCAATCTAATACTGGGTTATGGACTTGTAGCCATGGCAACCCCAACACGACCACATCATGCAGGTTATGCAACACCAGAAAGCGAATATCCTCCTGGTGCGCAGGAGCCATGCACATGGTCAGCTGGGTCCAATACTGAGGCTTATTCTTGGCCAAAGGCGTAGCATCAATTCCTCTCAATGGAATAGGACACTTCAAGGGCTCCAAGACAAACCCACAGCGCCTAGCAAACTCCAAGTCCATCAAATTCAGGGCAGCGCCTGAATCCACAAATGCCATGACAGAATAGGAAGACAAAGAGCAGATCAAAGTAACGGACAAAAGAAATTTCGACTGTACCGTACCAATGGTGGCAGACCTAGCGAACCGCTTAGTGCGCTTAGGACAATCGGAGATAGCATGAGTGGAATCACCACAGTAGAAACACAGCCCATTCTGACGTCTGTGTTCTTGCCTTTCAGCTCTGGTCAAAGTCCTATCGTACTGCATAGGCTCAGGTTCATGCTCAGATAATACCGCCAAATGGTGCACAGATTTACGCTCGCGCAAGCGTCGACCGATCTGAATGGCCAAAGACATAGACTCATTCAGACCAGCAGGCATAGGAAATCCCACCATGACATCCTTAAAGGGAACCTGTCACCTGAATTTGGCGGGACTGGTTTTGGGTCATATGGGCGGAGTTTTCGGGTGTTTGATTCACCCTTTCCTTACCAGCTGGCTGCATGCTGGCTGCAATATTGGATTGAAGTTCATTCTATGTCCTCCATAGTACACGCCTGCACAAGGCAAGATTGCTTTGCGCAGGCGTGTACTATGGAGGACAGAGAATGAACTTCAATCCAATATTGCAGCCAGCATGCAGCCAGCGGGTAAGGAAAGGGTGAATCAAACACCCGAAAACTCCGCCCATATGACCCAAAACCAGTCCCGCCAAATTCAGGTGATAGAGTCCCTTTAAGGGCTTCAGAGAGACCCTTTCTGAAAATAGCTGCCAGCGCACATTCATTCCATTGAGTGAGCACGGACCACTTTCTAAACTTCTGACAATAAATCTCTATCTCATCCTGACCCTGACACAGAGCCAGCAAATTTTTCTCTGCCTGATCCACTGAATTAGGTTCGTCGTACAGCAATCCGAGCGCCAGAAAAAACGCATCAATATTACATAATGCAGGATCTCCTGGCGCAAGGGAAAATGCCCAGTCTTGAGGGTCGCCACGTAATAAAGAAATAATGATCTTAACTTGTTGTACTGGGTCACCAAAGGAGCGGGGTTTCAAAGCCAGAAATAGTTTACAATTATTTTTAAAATTCAAAAACTTTGCTCTATCTATAGAAAATAACTCAGGAATAGGAATCTTAGGTTCTAACATAGGATTCTGAACCACTAAATCTTGAATATTCTGTACATTTATAGCGAGATTATCCATCAAAGAGAACAGACCTTGAATGTCCATGTCCACACCTGTGTTCTGAATCACCCTGATGTAAAGGGGAAAAGAAAGACAGAACACAGTGCAAAGAAAAAAAAATGGTCTCAGAACTTCTCTTTTCCCTCTATTGAGAAGCATAAGTACTTTGGGCCTCCAGTACTGTTATGAACAGGTAATTCAGAACCACAATGGACATTGAAGTTCAGAGCACACAAAGTGACCTGACAATTACCAAAAACAAAGGACGAGCTCTGAGACGTGGGAACTCTGCTGACCGCAATCCCTAATCCTAACACACCACACTAGAGGTAGCCGTGGATTGCGCCTAACGCTCCCTATGCAACTCGGCATAGCCTGAGAAACTAACTAGCCCTGAAGATAGAAAAATAAGCCTACCTTGCCTCAGAGAAATTCCCCAAAGGAAAAGGCAGCCCCCCACATATAATGACTGTGAGTAAGATGAAATACAAACACAGAGATGAAATAGATTTAGCAAAGTGAGGCCCGACTTACTGAATAGACCGAGGATAGGAAAGATAGCTTTGCGGTCAACACAAAAACCTACAAACAACCACGCAGAGGGGCAAAAAGACCCTCCGCACCGACTAACGGTACGGAGGTGTTCCCTCTGCGTCTCAGAGCTTCCAGCAAGCAAGAAAAACCAATAATGCAAGTTGGACAGAAAAAATAGCAAGCAAAAATAACACAAGCAAAACTTAGCTTATGCAGGATAGACAGGCCACAGGAACGATCCAGGAGGAAGCAAGACCAATACTAGAACATTGACTGGAGGCCAGGATCAAAGCACCAGCTGGAGTTAAATAGAGCAGCACCTAACAACTTAACCTCATCACCTGAGGAAGGAAACTCAGAAGCCGCAGTACCACTCTCATCCATCAAAGGAAGCTCATAGACAGAACCAGCCGAAGCACCACTCTCGACCACAGGAGGGAGCTTGGCCACAGAATTCACAACAGGCAGGGGCCATTTTGTCTCAGAGGGAGTCTGATGGTTCTTTGATGAAACCGTGTGCATTTTTTTCCAGAAAGTTTTCGCCTGCGGAATGCAATTATGATGTCGGCAATCGGGAGTTGTTGGCTATGAAGTGGGCGTTTGAGGAGTGGTGACATTGGCTTGAGGGAGCTAAGCACCGTGTTGTGGTCCTGACCGATCATAAGAATCTGATTTACCTCGAGTCAGCCAAGCGGCTGAATCCTAGACAGGCTCGATGGTCCCTGTTTTTCTCCCGTTTTGATTTTGTGGTCTCGTATCTTCCGGGATCTAAGAATGTTAAGGCGGATGCCCTCTCTAGGAGTTTTTCGCCTGATTCTCCTGGAGTCCTTGAGCCGGTTGGCATTCTTAAGGAGGGGGTGATTCTTTCTGCCATCTCCCCTGATTTGCGGCGGGTGCTTCAGGAATTTCAGGCTGATAGGCCTGACCGCTGTCCTATGGGGAAGCTGTTTGTTCCTGATAGATGGACAAGTAAGGTGATTTCTGAGGTTCATTGTTCAGTGTTGGCTGGTCATCCTGGGATTTTTGGTACCAGATATTTGGTTGCTAGGTCCTTTTGGTGGCCTTCCTTGTCGCGCGATGTCCGTGCTTTTGTGCAATCCTGTGGGACTTGCGCCCGAGCCAAGCCTTGCTGTTCCCGCGCTAGTGGGTTGCTTTTGCCTTTGCCGGTCCCTGAGGGGCCCTGGATGCATATTTCCATGGATTTTATTTCGGATCTTCCTGTTTCCCAGAAGATGTCTGTTATCTGGGTTGTTTGTGACCGGTTCTCTAAAATGGTCCATCTGGTACCTTTGCCTAAGTTGCCTTCCTCCTCAGATCTGGTTCCATTGTTTTTTCAGCATGTGGTTCGTTTGCATGGCATTCCGGAGAATATTGTGCCTGACAGAGGTTCTCAGTTTGTCTCTAGATTTTGGCGGGCCTTTTGTGCTAGGATGTGCATTGATTTGTCTTTTTCTTCGACGTTTCATCCTCAGACTAATGGCCAAACTGAGCGAACTAATCAGACCTTGGAGACCTATTTGAGATGCTTTGTGTCTGCTGATCAGGATGATTGGGTGTCTTTCTTGCCGTTGGCCGAGTTTGCCCTTAATAATCGGGCTAGTTCGGCTACTTTGGTTTCACCTTTCTTTTGTAATTTTGGTTTTCATCCTCGCTTTTCTTCTGGGCAGGTTGAGCCTTCTGATTGTCCTGGTGTTGATTCTGTGGTGGACAGGCTGCAGCAGATTTGGACTCATGTGGTGGACAATTTGACGTTGTCTCAGGAAAGGGCTCAACGTTTTGCTAACCGCCATCGGTGTGTTGTACCCCGGCTTTGTGTGGGGGATTTGGTTTGGTTGTCTTCTCATCATGTTCCTATGAAGGTTTCGTCCCCTAAGTTTAAGCCTCGGTTTATTGGTCCTTATAAAATTTCTGAAATTATTAATCCGGTGTCTTTTCGTTTGGCTCTTCCAGCCTCTTTTGCCATTCATAATGTTTTCCATAGATCTTTGTTGCGGAGATATGTGGTGCCCGTTGTTCCCTCGGTTGACCCTCCTGCCCTGGTGTTGGTTGAGGGAGAGTTGGAATATGAGGTTGAGAAGATTTTGGATTCTCGTTTTCGAGGCGGAGGCTTCAGTATCTTGTCAAGTGGAAGGGTTATGGCCAGGAGGATAATTCTTGGGTGGTTGCCTCCGATGTCCATGCCACCGATTTGGTTCATGCTTTTCACTTGGCTCATCCTGATCGGCCTGGGGGCTCTGGTGAGGGTTCGGTGACCCCTCCTCAAGGGGGGGTACTGTTGTGAATTCCACTCTTGGGCTCCCTCCGGTGGTTGTAAGTGGCACTTTTGTGAGTTCTGCTCTTGGGCTCCCTCTTGTGGTTTCAAGTGGTATGGCTGCTCCTTGGAGTTAGCTGTCAGCAGCTGCCTCCACTGATCGTCTTTTCTGCTCGGCTATTTATGCCTGGCTCTTTCCTTCAGCCAGTGCCACTTGTAAATGGTTCCTGGTTGGATTCACATCTCTTTGGATTTCCCTGTTATCCTGACCAGTTCAGCAAAGCTAAGTTTTTGCTTGCTCTTTTCTGTTCACAGATTGTGGACTTTTCCGTTCTGTGCTTTCTATGTTTGTCCAGCTTATCAGTATGAATTAATTCTGTCTTGCTGGAAACTCTGGGATGCAGATTTACCCTCCACACCTTTAGTAAGGTGTGGAGTTTTTTTATAAACTCTGCGTGGATTTTTGTAGTGTTTTATACTGACCGCACAGTATTCCATCCTGTCCTATCTATCAAGCTAGACTGGCCTCCTGTGCTCATCCTGGTTTCATTCTGTGTATGTCTTTTTCCTCTCCACTCACAGTCATTATTTGTGGGGGGCTAATCTATCATTTGGGGATTTTCTCTGAGGCAAGATAGTTTTTCTGCTTCTATTTTTAGGGTTAGTTAGCTCTTAGGCTGTGACGAGGTGCCTAGGGAGAGTTAGGAGCATCCCACGGCTACTTCTAGTGTTGTGTTGAGCTTAGGGACTGCGGTCAGTACAGTTACCACTTCCTTCAGAGCTCGTTCCATGTTGCTCCTAAACCACCACATCATAACACAAGGAGGGCATTAGTCAGAGAGGCAGCACAGAGACCAAAGGTGACCATGAAGGAACTGCAGAGTTCCCAAGTTGAGACTGGAGTGTCTGTCCATATGACCACAATAAGCAGTACACTCCATAGAGGTGGGTTACATGGAAGAGTGTGCAGAAAATAAACTTTAGTTTCACACAAAAATTTGCAAGGTTCGCTTTGAGTTTGCCAAAAAGACATGTGGGAAACTCCCCAAATGTATAGAGAAAGGTGCTCTGGTCAGATAAGACCAAAATTGAACTTTTTAGCCACCAAGGTAAATGCTATGCCTGGTATCAAACCAACCAACTCATAAGCCCTAGAACACCATCCCTACAGTGAAACATGGTGATGGCAGCATCATGCTGTGGGGGATTATTTAGCAGCAGGCACAAGGTCTGAATCAAGAGGAATAAGGATGCTGCTAAATACTGGGATATTCCTGAGTAAAACCTGTTTCAGTCTGTCAGTGATTAGAGACTGGGACAGAGGTTCATGTTCCAACAAGACAATTAGCCAAAGCATACTGCTAAAGAAACACTCGAGTGGGTTAAGAGGAAATGTGTTAATGTTTTGGAGTGGCTTAGTCAAATCACAGATATTAATCTAATTGAGAATCTGTGACCAGATTTAAAAATTTATATTCACCAGTGGAAACTATCTATCTTGAAGGAGCTGAAGCAGTTTTTCATTGAGGACTGGACAAAAATCCCAGTGGGAAGAAGTAGAAAGCTCATAGAGAATTATTCAAAGCAACATGCAGCTATATCTACTATAAAAGGAGTCTCTACATTGTATTGACTTTAGGAAGGGTGAATAGTTGTGCACACTGAAGTTTTTAGTTAGTTTGTCCCATTTGTTGTTTATTTCACAATAAAAAGAAAGTTGTAAGCATGTTCTTTATATAAACTGATACAAACTCTCAAAAAACTGTGAAATTCCAGGTTGTAACATAGTAATATAGTAACAGTTAGCAAGGCCAAAAAAAAGACATTTATCCATCTAGTTATTATTATTATTTAGTTAGTTCAGCCTATATTCCATCAGAATAAATCCCCAGATCTACGTCCATCTAAAGAACCTAATAACTGTAAGATACAATATTGTTACGCTCCAGGAAAACATCCAGGCCCCTTTTGAACTCCTTGACTGAGTTCGCCATCACCACCTCCTCAGGCAAGGGATTCCAGATTCTCACTGCCCTAACAGTAAAGAATCCTCTTCTATGTTGGTGGAAAAACCTTCTCTCCTCCAGACGCTGAGAATGCCCCCTTGTGACCATCACGTTCCTTGGTATAAACAGATCCTCGAAGAAATATTTGTATTGTCCCCTTATATACTTATACATGGTTATTAGATCGCCGCTCAGTTGTCTTTTTTCTAGACTAAATAATCCTAATTTTGCTAATCTCTATGGGTATTGTAGTTCCCCCATTCCCTTTATTAATTTTGTTGCCCTCCTTTGTACTCGCTATAGTTCCATTATATCCTTCCTGAGCACCGGTGCCCAAAACTGTACACAGTACTTCATGTGCGGTCTAACCAGGGATTTGTACAGAGGCAGTATAATGCTCTCATCATGTGTATCCAGACCTCTTTTAATGCATCCCATGATCCTGCTTGCCTTGGCAGCTGCTGCCTGGCACTTGCTGCTCTAGGTACATTTATCATTAACTAGGATCCCCAAGTCCTTCTCCATGTCAGATGTACCCAGTGGTTTCCCATTCAGTGTGTAATGGTGATATTGATTCCTTCTTCCCATATGTATAACCTTACATTTATCATTGTTAAACCGCATATGCCACCTTTTTGCCCAAGTTTCCAACTTATGCAGATCCATTTGTAGCAGAATGCTATCTTCTCTTGTATTGACTGCTTTACATAGTTTTGTATCTTCTGCAAATATCGATATTTTACTGTGTAAACTTTCTACCATCATTCTTATTTTGTGTTCCAACCTCTTGTGTGGCTCGGAATCAAACACTTTGGACATGGTATATCTTGATTTTTCCAATGACTCACCTTGGTCCAGTCTATAGCTTACCTCTTCATAAAAACTGATTAGATTGGTTTGACAGGAGCGATTCCTCATAAACCCATGCTGATATGGAGTTAAACAGTTATTCTCATGGAGATAATCCAGAATAACATCCCTCAGAAACCCTTCAAATATTTTACCAACAATAGAGGTTATACTTATTGGCCTATCATTTCCATGTTCACTTTTAGAGCCCTATTTGTATATTGGTACCACATTTGCTATATGCCAGTCCTGTGGAACAGACTCTATCACTATAGAGTCCCTAAATATAAGAAATAATGGATTGTCTTTTACATTACTTAGTTCTCCTAGCACTTGTGGGTGTATGTCATTCGGACCCGGAGATTTATCTATTTTAATCTTATTTAGCCCTTTTCGTACCTCTTCTTGTGTTAGATTGATGACTCTTAATATAGAGTTTTCTTTGTCGCTCTGCATTTCACCTAGCATTTAATTTTCCACCGTGAATAACATGGAATTAAAATATATACAGAAAATGACAACAGGGAATGTGACACCTAAGTGCCATGTTCAGCAAAGATATAATACCAAATGTAAGGAGGTATAAAACAAGTAAACAGCATAATACATAAACATAATATGCCAATGGAATCAATAAGGTAAAACATGTGACGCCATTGGTAATGTAGCCGTGCTAGATGCGGGCAATGTTACCCCAGGCAAAAAGTCCCTGAATCAGTAATACACATACAAAAAGGTATTATGAGGTAATAAAGGTGATACCGACCTATATGCCAGACATGGAAGAAGCCCCGACGCACGTTTCGCTAACAATGCTTCCTCGGGGGCGTGGTGTAAAGAGGATATTGCAGGTATTTATGAGGCATACCGGAAGCCCCAATAGCGCGGTCTAATTCGGCACTTTCCGAAGCACAGTGGGGACTGGAAACAATGGCCTCGGCGTCTGATGTCACAGGTCACCGCCCACTGCCAATGCATCAGCGGAAGCGGGCAGGGAAACCGCGACGTCATAGAGACAAGTATCCATCGGCGCAGGCCACAGGAAGCGCACGCCGCAGCTAAAATACAAAAACACTGGGGCAAGACATGCCGTGCGGACAACTTATAAGAAAGAGAAGGATAATAACCTGTGTAAAAAGGAAAACGTGAGTAAACATAAATAAGGAAGTGAAAGTGAATAGACATACCTGAACAGGGGCCTGAAAGTGATGGCCAGAAGAAAGAAGAGCACCAGAGATAAAGGCTGCAGAAGTGAGAGAAAGTATAGTGAAAAAATATACATTGAAATAAATATATATATATATATATATATATATATATATATATATATATACATCAAATGAACTGTGGATAAAGAAAAAAACTAATGCATATATGGAGCAAAGAGTGAAAAATGAAGAATGAAATATAAAAAATAATAATAAAATATAAAAAAATACAAAATATAAAGTTTTCTTCTTTTAGCACTAGTCAAGTAATCAAATAGGAGTGTCAATGAGTGCAAAGGTGAGCATAGAACAGCAGTGCATGTGTGAATAATAAATCCTTTTCAAGTGCAAAAAGATGCTATGCACAAACAAGTATAATAACTACATATCATAAAAACAATAAGTCACCAATATGGTGAGTAAAAAGAGAGTGACTTATCATTGTATAATACAAAAGATAAAATATGTGCATGACAGGGAGTGTTAATCCATAATAAGACACACGAAATTAAATAATTAATACATGTGTTAGGTATCAAGTTCCTGCCTCTGCACAGGGAGAATCTCGGGCCAACTCCGCTGCGGTCTCCCATTTTTCTCCTGCCGCAGTGGAGCCTGCTCAGCGGAGACATCGATCCCAGCATCTCACTCAGTCTGACTCTGTGCTAAGAGATACTGCTGCATTTCCTGCTTCTACCATTGAAGTCAGTGCTGGGCAGCGGTGAGCAGATGCTTCTGGGACTAAGTCCTGCTTTTCACGCTCTGAGCATGCCCAGAGTAAGATCTCTCAGTGGAGATCGAGGGTCACATGATCAGATACTGCAGCTAGGTCATTGGTCCTTCTTGGAAGGTCCTTGTAGGTGCTAGGACTAAGTCCTGCTTTGCACTCTGAGCATGCCCAGGGCAAGATCTCTCAGTGGAGATCTGGGGTCACATGCTCAGGTACTGCAGCAACTCCATTGGTCCTTCTCTGAAGGTCCTAAACGTGCTGCAACTATTTAAGGCTAGTATTGACTTTTGTAAACGTGTGTGTGTTGTGAGTGAAAGTCGTTCTTTAAAATCCCCTCCCTATTGTATGGCTGCTCACGGAAAGTGGATGATTGCTATCTAGCGCCTGACTTACAAGTGGGATCTAAGTCCCGGACCGCTCGTGCACTCCAGGTTTGTCATGTTTGCCAGCAGTTAGGACATCTTGCCACCAGATGTCCCCAGCGGTCGAGGAAACATCAGCGTCTAGTGGTAGTAGGTGGAGGTACACTAGACACGGTGACGTTTGCCTCCAAATTGTCCTTTAAGGGGACAATAACGTTAGGCTCATCCTCCCACTCGGTAGAGCTCTGCGTGGATTCTGGGGTGGAGGGCAATTTTATGTCTTCTGCCTTCGCCTAACGTCACGCAATACCCCTGGTTATGCTACCTCAACCAGTAATGGTATGAGTGGTGAATGGGTCGACACTGCCCTCACAGATAACACACCAGACCATCCCTTTTACTCTGTCCATGTCACCATCCCATCAGGAGATTATATCTCTGCTCGTCATTCCTGAGGGAATTGATGAGGTCCTGTTGGGGATACCTTGGCTACGGTACCACTCTCCTCACATCGAATGGTCCTCAGGCAGAATTCTGGGATGGGGTGAATCTTGTGGGGGTAGGTGTCAGAGGGAATGCGTTCAGGTTGCTACTACAGAGGTACCCGCAGATCTATCCTCTCTCCCCAAGCAATATTGGTCTTATGCAGACGTGTTCTCCAAAAAGGCAGCGGAGACCCTTCCGCCCCATCGCCCCTATGACTGTCCTATTGATCTCTTGCCTGGTGCTGAGCCTTCCTGGGGTCGAGTCTATCCATTATCTCACCCGGAGATGGAGGCAATGTCTCAGTACATTCAAGAGAATCTGGCAAGAGGGTTCATCAGGAAGTCAGTGTCACCTGCTGGGGCAGGGTTCTTTTTCGTGCAGAAGAAGAATGGGGAACTACGTCCATGCATAGACTACAGGGGTCTTAACGCTATCACCATTAAGAATAAGTATCCTTTGCCCTTGATATCTGAGCTCTTCGATAGGCTTCTGGGAGCAAGGGTGTTTACTAAACTAGATCTGCGGGGTGCTTACAACCTGATTCGCATCCGTGAGGGGGACGAATGGAAAATGGCATTTAACACCAGAGATGGGCACTATGAGTATCTGGTGATGCCCTTCGGGCTCTGGAATGCCCCAGCCATTTTCCAAGACTTTGTCAACGACATCTTACAGGATATGCTTTCCACCTCGGTTGTAGTCTATCTGGATGATATTCTCATCTTTTCTCCAGATATTGACTCCCACCTGAGAGATTTTGGCAGAGTCTTCGACCTCCTACGGGCAAACTCTCTTTATGCAATGTTGGAGAAGTGTATGTTTGAGCAGGAGTCTTTACCTTTCTTGGGCTATATCATCTCCGCCCAGGGATTGGCTATGGATCCTGCCAAACTACAGGCTGTGATGGACTGGCAAGAGCCCCATTCTCTTAAGGCGGTGCAGCGCTTTATGGGGTTCATTAATTATTACCGCCAGTTCATTCCCGACTTCTCAACTCTGGTAGCTCCCTTGGTAGCCCTCACCAAGAAGGGAGCGAATCCCAAATTGTGGTCGGAAGAGGTCTCCAAGGCCTTCACTTCTATAAAATCTCATTTTGCTAGTGCAAAATTAGCCATTCCTAATGGAGGTGGATGCCTCATCCGTTGGTGCTGGAGCAGTCCTCTATCAAAAGGATGCTCAAGGTCAGAAGCATCCATGCTTCTTCTCAAAGACCTTCACACCAGCGGAGAGAAATTACTCCATTGGGGATAGGGAGTTGCTAGCAATGAAGTTGGCCTTTTCAGAGTGGAGACATCTTCCGGAAGGTGCACGATTTCCCTTCCAAGTCTTCACGGACCACAAAAATTTGGTCTATTTGCATACAGCCCAGCGGCTGAATTATCGTCAGGCCAGATGGTCCTTATTCTTCTCCCGATTCCATTTCACTCTCCATTATCTCGCCAGGGAGAAGAATACTCATGCTGACACTCTCTCGCTCCCTTGTGTCAACTGAGGAGGAGGAAGAGGAGCCTCGGCTTATTGTCCCTTCGGAGAGTCTGAGAACCGTAGCTCCGGTTTCACTAGAGTCAGTGCCTTCGGGCAAAACTTTTATTCCCATCAATCTGCGACCAGAGGTTCTCTATTGGGCTCATTCCTCCAGGGTGGGTGGACACTTTGGGACAAAAAGGACATCTGAGCTGCTGGCGAGGACGTACTGGTGGCCGCATATGCTCCGAGATGTCAGAGATTAAGTTCTGGCATGTGTCTCCTGCGCTAAAAATAAGTCTCCTCGACAACGGCCAGCTGGTTTGTTATACCCTCTGCCGGTGGCAGACAGGCCCTGGGAGATGGTCGGGATGGACTTTGTGGTGGGTTTGCCCAAGTCTCATGGCTGTACAGTCATTTGGGTAATCACCGACCATTTTTCTAAAATGGTGCATTTGGTGCCGCTTCCTCGGCTACCTTCTGCACGGGCCTTGGCAACGTTGTTTATTAGACATATCTTCCGCCTTCATGGTATGCCGTACAAAATTGTCAGTGACCGGGGCCCCCAGTTTGCGTCTCGGTTCTGGAGAGAGCTTTGTCATCTTCTCAGGATTGAGTTAAATCTCTCTTCTGCCTATCATCCTGAGACGAATGGGTTGGTAGAGAGAGCCAACCAGACCTTGGTCACATATCTGCTACATTTTGTCTCTGCTAGGCAAGATGACTGGGCATCTTTGCTATCGTGGGCGGAGTTTGCTCTGAACAACGCTGTAGCCGACTCCACAGGGCAGACTCCATTCCTCCTTAACTATGGTCAGCATCCGCGGGTACCTGTGCCCATGCTCGTGTCTTCCGCCGATTCCAGGGTGGCAGACTGAGCTGTGGAGGCACAGGACATTTGGGATCGCACTCAGGATGCCATTCGGGCTTCCAAGGAGAGAATGAGGTCCTCCGCTGATGCACATCGGTGCCCCGCTCCGACTTTTGCTCCTGGCGACTTGGTGTGGCTCTCCGCCCGTAACATCAGGCTGCGAGTTGAGTCCACTAAGTTTGCGCCTCGCTACTTAGTTCCTTTCAAGGTCCTCTAACAGGTTAACCCTGTGGTCTACCGTCTGGCCCTTCCTCCACGCTTGGGTATCACCGACACCTTTCATGTGTCCCTCTTGAAACCCGTATACATGTCCCGGTTTTTTGAGTCATCTGCCGGGACATCGGGTTCGTCTACGGATGATTACGAGGTGAACGCTATTTTGGGGTACAAGGTGGTACGTGGTAAAAAATTCTATTTGGTGGATTGGAAGGGTTATGGCCCTGAGGACAGGTCCTGGGAGCCTGTTGAGCAAATTCGGGCTCCGCAGCTCATTGCTGCCTTCGAACGTAGCGAGGCCCAAGGAGGAGGAGGCCATGTTAGGGGTCGAGTTTCTGCCTCTGCACAGGGGGAATCTCGGGCCATCTCCTCTGCAGTCTCCCATTCTTCTCCTGCCGCGGTGGAGCCTGCTCAGCGGAGACATCGATCCCAGCATCTCGCTCAGTCTGACTCTGTGCTAAGAGTTACTGCTGCATTTCCTGCTTCTACCATTGAAGTCAGTGCTGGGCAGCGGCGAGCAGACGCTTCTGGGACTAAGTCCTGCTTTTCACGTTCTGAGCAGGCCCAGAGTAAGATCTCTCAGTGGAGATCGAGGGTCACATGATCAGATACTGCAGCTAGGTCATTGGTCCTTCTTGGAAGGTCCTTGTAGGTGCTAGGACTAAGTCCTGCTTTGCACTCTGAGTATGCCCAGGGCAAGATCTCTCAGTGGAGATCTGGGGTCACATTCTCAGGTACTGCAGCAACTCCATTGGTTCTACTCTGAAGGTCATAAACATGCTGCAACTATTTAAGGCTCGCATGGCTGCACGGCCATGCGCTAGTATTGACTTTTGTAAACGTGTGTGTGTTGTGAGTGAAAGTCGTTCTTTAAAATCCCCTCCCTACTGTATGACTGCTCGCGGAAGGTGGATGATTGCTATCTAGCGCCCGACTTAGCCTTCAGCACGTTACACACATTACAGCCTCTAATTACTGTGACTGCCAGTGCGGCGCCGTGCGCTTTCTCTGCGCTTTCCTGACCCAAGCCTGGGTGGTTAGTGGCGTGTTTCACCGCACGCACTCTCGTGCTTCTTAAATAATATTATTTCTGTCTCTCTGACACCCCAGTAGCGGTGTTGAGCGCATGAGGTCTTTATGAACTCAAATCCTGAGTCTTCGGATTGAGTTCTGAGACTCCTTGCTTGCGCTCTTGGTGCGGTACTGTGGCCCTGTGACGCAACAGGGTTCGCTTCCTTCACACAGGGTGAAGTTAACCCATGTGTGTATTCACATTGTACCGCCATATCGTCCGTCTCCACTAGCAGCAGGGTTTTCACCTGCACGGTGGACCTCGGACTGCGAACGCACCTAATACCATTACATCTTAAACTTGGTGCGTTCCGCAAGTCCTAACAACATGTGATTAGATATAAAAAGTATTACAATAATACTTATAAGCTCCAAAGTAAAAAAAAAAAGCAAATATTATGAAATACATGAAGAATAGCAGAAAACCAACTGATGGCAAAAAACCAAAATATCACAATATGAGTATAAAAGTCAGCAACAATTAATTTTCTTCTATTTCTTTGTTTCTTCTCTTTCTGTTAGAGAGTAAGACAAAACAACACGCCGCACGCACACCACCAATTACTGTAGATATACAAAATAGACTCTACACCCCTCTTTTTCTCCTCTTCCCACAATCGTATACAAGATTTCTCTTGCGTATCACCCCTACTCTGGAACCCTCTACCCCAACATATCAGACTCTCACCTACCATCGAAACCTTCAAAAAGAACCTGAAGACCTACCTCTTCCGGCAAGCCTACAACCTGCAGTAGGTTCGTCGTACAGCAATCCGAGCGCCAGAAAAAACGCATCAATATTACATAATGCAGGATCTCCTGGCGCAAGGGAAAATGCCCAGTCTTGAGGGTCGCCACGTAATAAAGAAATAATGATCTTAACTTGTTGTACTGGGTCACCAGAGGAGCGGGGTTTCAAAGCCAGAAATAGTTTACAATTATTTTTAAAATTCAAAAACTTTGCTCTATCTATAGAAAATAACTCAGGAATAGGAATCTTAGGTTCTAACATAGGATTCTGAACCACTAAATCTTGAATATTCTGTACATTTATAGCGAGATTATCCATCAAAGAGAACAGACCTTGAATGTCCATGTCCACACCTGTGTTCTGAATCACCCTGATGTAAAGGGGAAAAGAAAGACAGAACACAGTGCAAAGAAAAAAAAATGGTCTCAGAACTTCTCTTTTCCCTCTATTGAGAAGCATAAGTACTTTGGGCCTCCAGTACTGTTATGAACAGGTAATTCAGAACCACAATGGACATTGAAGTTCAGAGCACACAAAGTGACCTGACAATTACCAAAAACAAAGGACGAGCTCTGAGACGTGGGAACTCTGCTGACCGCAATCCCTAATCCTAACACACCACACTAGAGGTAGCCGTGGATTGCGCCTAACGCTCCCTATGCAACTCGGCATAGCCTGAGAAACTAACTAGCCCTGAAGATAGAAAAATAAGCCTACCTTGCCTCAGAGAAATTCCCCAAAGGAAAAGGCAGCCCCCCACATATAATGACTGTGAGTAAGATGAAATACAAACACAGAGATGAAATAGATTTAGCAAAGTGAGGCCCGACTTACTGAATAGACCGAGGATAGGAAAGATAGCTTTGCGGTCAACACAAAAACCTACAAACAACCACGCAGAGGGGCAAAAAGACCCTCCGCACCGACTAACGGTACGGAGGTGTTCCCTCTGCGTCTCAGAGCTTCCAGCAAGCAAGAAAAACCAATAATGCAAGTTGGACAGAAAAAATAGCAAGCAAAAATAACACAAGCAAAACTTAGCTTATGCAGGATAGACAGGCCACAGGAACGATCCAGGAGGAAGCAAGACCAATACTAGAACATTGACTGGAGGCCAGGATCAAAGCACCAGCTGGAGTTAAATAGAGCAGCACCTAACGACTTAACCTCATCACCTGAGGAAGGAAACTCAGAAGCCGCAGTACCACTCTCATCCATCAAAGGAAGCTCATAGACAGAACCAGCCGAAGCACCACTCTCGACCACAGGAGGGAGCTTGGCCACAGAATTCACAACAGGCAGGGGCCATTTTGTCTCAGAGGGAGTCTGATGGTTCTTTGATGAAACCGTGTGCATTTTTTTCCAGAAAGTTTTCGCCTGCGGAATGCAATTATGATGTCGGCAATCGGGAGTTGTTGGCTATGAAGTGGGCGTTTGAGGAGTGGTGACATTGGCTTGAGGGAGCTAAGCACCGTGTTGTGGTCCTGACCGATCATAAGAATCTGATTTACCTCGAGTCAGCCAAGCGGCTGAATCCTAGACAGGCTCGATGGTCCCTGTTTTTCTCCCGTTTTGATTTTGTGGTCTCGTATCTTCCGGGATCTAAGAATATTAAGGCGGATGCCCTCTCTAGGAGTTTTTCGCCTGATTCTCCTGGAGTCCTTGAGCCGGTTGGCATTCTTAAGGAGGGGGTGATTCTTTCTGCCATCTCCCCTGATTTGCGGCGGGTGCTTCAGGAATTTCAGGCTGATAGGCCTGACCGCTGTCCTGTGGGGAAGCTGTTTGTTCCTGATAGATGGACAAGTAAGGTGATTTCTGAGGTTCATTGTTTTTATTATGTATACCCCTTCTTACATGTAAAGCGCCATGGAATAAATGGCGCTATAACAATAAATAATAATAATAATAATAATGAACAAAAGATGAAAAAAGTGAGAGTTAAAATGCAAAGAATAAACAAATACAATACACACTTTATAAAAATGAAGCGAAGCTGAGAATTTCATTCAGGCCTTTTGAACGGACACAGTCGATTTTGAATATCCAACGTGCCTCCAGTTGGGCTAGTTTTTTCTTAATATCGCCCCCACGTCTATCAGGTACAATACAGTCAATACCACAGATCCTAATTAGCCGGCTGTTACACTCATGTACTGATTTCAAAATGTCGTGCTATAGGTTTGAAGATTTCGTCAGCTTGGCATTCAACAGCATTCTCAATGTCACGAACGTGCTCTCTCACCCTAACAGTACAACAGGTAATGTGCTGTGAAATCCTAAATACATTGGATCCATCACTAGACCGAAAAGAGAAAGATCTTTCCAGATTTTTGCACGCAAGCAGTTTTTACAAGGAAAAAAACCCACTTTTTTCCCCAAAGTGGAGTTTACTATTTGCCACATGGGATTTTTTTTGCCTTCCTCTGGATCAACATGTTAGGGAATGTTAGGTTAGGCTATGGGTTGAACTAGATGGACTTAACGTCTTCCTTCAACCTTAATAACTATGTTACTATGTTACTATGTTACTTAGGGCCCTTGGACCCAAAGCTGCTGATAGGCTCTTGACCTTTATAGTAGCTGTGACTTAAAAGGTCCTTCGATTTCTTGCTTCTATGGTAAGTAATGGAAGGTACAGGAGGAGTGCATTCAGTTAGAACTTGGTCTTGCTTAATTATTGGCCAATATTTAACCAGAGCCATTCTAACAGCAAATGAATTACTGGAAAATGTTGAGATAAATCTCACCTGATATTCGAAGTGCCTCTTTCTCTTAGTCTTCAACGGATCTTCTCTTCTAACAGTAGATGCTCTTTTTTTACAATTACCAATGGTGCGACTGGAGTACCCACATTCCTCAAAACGTTTCTGTAAGTACAAAACCTGACTTTGATAGGTAGTATCCTCTGAACATATGTGTTTCGCTCTCAGATCCTGGCCGTACGGGATGTTTCTTTTGAGATGTGCAGGATGGGCTGAAGAAGCATGCAAGACACCATTGACTGAAGTTTTCTTCCGGAAGAGGTCACTCTGTAGGAATCCATCCTTTCCTTTGAAAATTCATATATCCAAGAAGTCAATACTTTCACGACTGTAGAACCAAAGAAGAAAACAGAATGGACTATGAAACAGGCCCACACAACCATAGAAAATAGAAAAATAACACAATGTTTATTGAACACCACAGCAGGACATATAAAAACATTTAAAATGTACCAATAGTGTACAAAAACACCCCTATTCAAATGCCCTACAAATAAATATGAAGTCGATATGAAACATAATACAATGGGTCAGCATAATATGTGTCACCTTATATAGATGAAATAGTACCCCCTAGTTGAAAGGGAAGCGCATCCATATATGCTTAGGGCGCACGAATAAGAGATCATAGGCGCAAAGAACCATAAGCTCCCTATTGGAGAAGCTAGAGCAAAGAAAACCTTGTAAAAAGGATGTCCATACCAAGTCCACTAAGTGGTCTTGAAATAAAGTGCCCAGCAGATAACAAGGGAAAAAAACCTATAGTTGCAGAGGGGGGGCAATATAATGCCCAGCATACTCATCTGAAATATATCGACTACGCAGAGTCAGGTAGAAGCCAGTGCCTAAATGTAAACGGCATAAGGCAGGGTAGGGTAGGGTGTGTGGAAGAAACCCCACGCGTATCGCCGCCGCAGCGGCTTCATCAGGGGGAATGAGGTGTAGTTCGTCTCTGGCGAGGAGTCCGTTGTACAAGTAATTCACACTGTGGTCCAGTAGTCTGAGTCCTTGTAGACTGCACCATCTTCTTAGGCAGTTGTTCGCATCAAGCATCCTGTTCCATCTCCTGGTGCCATGCCCGTCTACTGGAAGGATAGAAGAAAAAACTACCTGTGCCTTCTGTTCCTTTACTTTCTTCCCCAACTCTTCAAAGTCCTTGCAGATTGTCGGTAGGTTCTTCGTTGCCATGTCATTGGTTGTGTGGTAGTAAAACATAAAAAATGCCAAGGGGAATGAATACTTTTGCAAGCCACTGTATGTATAAGGAAAAATGAGGTAGTACAAGTTGAATAGCATAGGGAGGAATAGTATGTAAAGTTTGTGGGCAGCATGTAACATGGGTATTTGATAAGGTGTAAAGCGATAAGATGCCACAAATAATATGGCATCTGGAGTAGCAGATATGCTAGAGGCATGAGACATGGCAAGCACACGCATTTTTACTAGTGGCTCAGTGGATAGCAAGTGCTGGGGTTCTGGGTTCAAATCCCTCCAAGGACAATATCTGCAAGGAGTTTGTATGTTCTCCCTGTGTTTGCGTGGGTTTCCTCCGAGTACTCTGGTTTCCTCCCTCATTCCAAAGACATACTGATAGGGAATTTAGATTGTGATCCCCATCGGGGACAGCGATGATAATGTGTGTATTTAAAAATAAAGATTATTACTAGGGCTTGCTCTATGTCACAACAAAGAGTAATTTAAGTGTGCACCTGGAATAGGTGCACAAATTCTGTATGCCCAGATTCAGTATAGGGGTGTGGGAATTATGCAAGGTGTCTGTGTGTGGACAAGGGAAGCAATTGATGTTTAGGAAAAAAGTATATGTGAGATGCAGAATTATTATTATTATTATTATTATTATTATTATTATTATTATTACTGTAAAAATAAAATGTACAGAAAAAACAAACAGGACAAGTTAATAGAGAAATTAGAATTGGAGAAAAAAAAAGGGAGGGTGTTAGTAACGTCTTCCCGTATACTACATGTGGGATCCAAGAGGGAGTTAGAGGATTTCCAGGGATGTGAGTTATGGAAAATAGAGGAAATACAACATATAAAAAGGAAATACTCAGTTACGTAAATTATGGGGCATGATGCTAAACATATTTAATAGAACATAGACCTATGAGTTATATTATATAGGAGATATTATATTATACAGAGTTATAAAGTAATATGCCAAAATTATAGTATAGTATGCCCTAGAGAAAAAATTGTTTTAAAGTGCAAATAAAGTCATACAGTCCATCTGAGGATAATGACCAATGTAAAATGATAGTGATAGACCTCAAATGCCCATTCAACGCCCAGTAGTTTCATATTTTGTATCGTGTTTATGCAGAGGGCATAAAGCATTTATCCTAAGGTCGAGTAAATTCCTTTTTATTTATATCCACACTGCTACTTGAGTTACTGATTTACTATCCCTCTGTATTACACTTGACTTTACATAAATAATCTCAGCAGTCTATTATATTCTATATTTATTGTATATTCATGCTATGCATCCATCCCCTCTTTAAACACTAATAAGCAGGCACCATTATAGTGGTGACCATTAGGGTAGAGCGACTTTTAATTTTTTAGGGTCGAGTCAGGTTTCGCAAAACCCGACTATATCAAAAGTCAAGTCGAGTGAAATCGGCCGATTATCGCGAAAAGTCGGGGATCGACCGAAACACGAAACCCAATGCAAGTCAATGGGGAAGCATAGTCGGCAGTGAGTGGAGGCCAGGAAAATATAATAATAATAATAATAATTTTTATTTATATAGCGCCAACATATTCCGCAGCGCTTTACA